>NW_026607017.1:645000-662500 GCF_029890125.1 Rhinichthys klamathensis goyatoka | reverse complement strand
TTTATTATTCTGGTCTGAGATTCAGAGGAACCTGAACAGACCAAAACCAGACGAAACAGTGTGTGTGTGTGTGTGTGTGTGTGTGAGAGAGAGAGAGAGAGAACAGACCAGAGAGGCATTTATTTCTGTGGTGAAACTAAGAGTTTATTCTGTCTCTGATTTATTATTGTACACTTTAATCCGGTGCCGCAGGAAACAGCTGTGTGTGTGTGTGTGTGTGTGTGTGTGTGTGTGTGTGTGTGTGTGTGTGTGTGTGTGTGTGTGTGAGAGACATCGGAGGTTAAATATGAATGCCTTCACAGCTGATATTACTCAACAAATATCTGTCAATAGAGTCAGAAAATTAATTTTAATTCAATAGGAACACAAGAAATAAGACTTCATTTTGATAATTTTTTCATAAAATAAAACAATACTGTATAATTAACTTTGCATTTGAAGTTAGTGTAAGTCTGTAGTCTTTAGAATTTAAGTTTAATTTATAACATGTATGAGATGAAGAGATTAAAAATCACAATATTATCCTGCTGCCAGTAAAACACTACCGGTATATACTCTACACTATAACAAAACAACACACACATTAAAGAACGTTACACACACGTGCACTGTGATGACTCGTCCTGCAGGGGGCGCGTAATACATGTACAATATTCTCATTTAAAATCGAGCTATGTTTTCCACACGGCGGCGCCACATCCAGGCAGAAGCGCGTGTGATTGGCTGAGAGACTCACGTGACTCCGCCGATTCGATATATAGGCCTTTATTTACATGCTAAAGCTGAAATACGCACACAACCGATAAACAGCACTGCTTTCAAACAGGTCCGCGGAAACTATTAGAGAAAAGTCGAGTAAACAATGTGAAAATAACTTTTTAAAGAGATTAAACTAAATTAATTAATTTTGGCTGAAAAAATTATAAAATAACTTGTATTTAAATAAATGTTTAATTAATACATTAGATTAAAACAAATGTATTGAATAAAATAAATAAATAATAAACTAACGTCTTTGATTTAAATAAATAAATTTAAATTTGATTTCAATAAAAATAAATAGGCTACATAAATAAAAACATTTAAAATAAATTATTTGATTTACACAAACAAAATAAAGAAGTTTTATAAAACTAAACTAAATAAACTATATTTAAATTAATATAAATACGAAAAGCAGTGTAGAAATGTAAAAAAATAAATCAAGAAAAATAAGATTGAACTAAATAAATTTGAATACTAAAAAGAATGAAATACATTTTTGTTTAGATAAATAAATAATATAAATACAAATTAATATATAAGAACAAATTTATAAACAAATAATAAACTAACACATTTCATTCAAATAGAATTTGACAAGTACTCAAGTAAAAACATTTAAAATAAATACAAATTATTAAAATAAATAATTGTATTTAAATTATATAAATTAATTTTTATTTAAATAAAAAAATATTAAAACGTTTGATTACAATATGTGATTAGTATCAATTAATCAAATACATATAATGATGTCATGTAATAGAAAAACTAACGATTTTACACAACACATTTATAGCCAATTTTCACGGTATTTATTGCGTCTTTATACGTGAAAATGAAAAAGCCGCTTTTTGAATGATGAGGTTCGCGTGAGATGATCATGAAAAGCCTTGGGTTAATAACACACACACACACACTGATGTGTTGAAGAGAGCACAGTTGAGGGCAGGTGAGTGTTTACCTGTGCGCGTGACCCGATGCTTCAGTGTTTTACTCCCGTCTCTCTCTCTCGGTCACGCGCATCTGGACTCAATGGGCTTTTACATGAGTTTCATATTCCAGATATTAAAACAGAAAGAAAGTCTTCACTTGCACGAGCTGCTGTCATCCGTGTCACGCCATTCTTTCCCTGAAGTCTGTCCTGTCAGAGTCTGTTACATCACACACACACACACACACACATTCAGACTCAACAACACACAATTATAAGCAGCGGGAACGCGTTGATGTTTTGACGTTTATTGCGCTTGGCGCGTTCATTTTTTCATTATCCCTCTGCATGCACGCGCAATTTACACGTCACGAGCTTGACAAGTTCCCGAACGCGTGCACGCACGCCCATGGTGATCCCTCGATCGCGAGCATCTGCAGAGTCACACATATTCACTTTTTTTTAATACACAAATAGATATTCATGTCACCTTTATCAGACACAGGAACGCGCGTGAGTGATGCGCGTGGCCGCTAGATGGAGAGAGAGACGCGCACGTTTACCTTACTGATATTTACTAAGAATTTAAAATCATTAATAAACATCATGTTCTCGGAACTAAAAACATTTATGCGAGGGGAAAATACAATTTCTATTATAAAAATGTGTGTAAATGTTTATTGTCATCCGTATCAGAGGCTGAGTTAATCTACTGGATTCACTGAATTGTAAACGCTGATTTCGTGTTATATTATTTGATCGTATTATAGACTGTTAAAAGTAGGCTAAGCCGCAATTCTGTTATTTGTATTGATTAAATATTTAGTGAAATAATGCAGAGGAATCTATTATATTTTTTGGTAAAAACACGCCAGAAAAATAGCCTATAGCCTCATAATTCTCGAAGACGAAATAGAAGAAAAACGTCTTCAAATATGATCGCCGGAAGGAGGAGATTAATAAACATTTATATTTTGTTGTTAGTGTTAATAAAAATCGAGTTGAACTTCACAACTCGATGAAAATCCAGCGTGACGCTCAAAGTCCAGCAACATTATTTATTAATCGGCATCATTAACATTCAATTAACGTTTTTTATTACACGGCTAATCATTTCCCGTCAACGCTCAATAAATTGGCTTATTAAATGTGTTAATTTCAGCTATTCATTATTTAGCTTCTGAAATGACACATTAACAGTAGTTTGGTTAATAACATTTTTTGTCCTGAACGTTCACAATATCCATCATATATAGGCCTAGGCTATATTATGTCAGAGACACGATATCACAAGAAGAAAATATCATTTAGAATTATTTAAAGCGACACTTATTTATGCGATATTCGAGGAAATTCAGCGGCTTCAAAAAGAGAAAATCGAATAAGAAGAATTTGTTTATTTCTGTTCGGTTTATTATTAGGCTATTATTATTATTATTATTACTAGTGATGTTGCTGTTAAATTGAAAAATATCTGTGTGACGCATAGCCTATTCATTAAATTAATATTGTTCTATAGCCTGCCGTTTTTTAGGCCTCGTTCATTTAGCCAAAAACATGCTCAAATATGACGCGGATAAGAGTAGAAATTAGTTTGACGAGATATTTCATTCTAATTTTTAATTAGTTTATTTGTGTGGAATATATACAGACATAATATGAGAAGTGTTTTAATCAATGAAATGATAAAATAAAGGTAAAACAAATAATTAATTTCCATACCTTAAATAAAAGAAGCGCACAAACACGAGTGCCTTTAGTCATAAATAAATGAATGAAATGCGAACAGAAAGTAGAAGTTATACTTACAGCTCAATATATGATGGAAATCCAGTGACCTGAGAATATTAACGAGTTTATTACTAAAAACGATTATTATAGAGCTGCCATTATTTTTTGCTCCGTAAAAACATTCACGCGCGTGTTTGGATGATAATTGTGTGCGTTCAGTCGCGTTTTGTCAGACCTACTTTTTTCATCCGCAGCTCGTATTTAGTTGTCAGTGTGATTTTTAAAGGGTCATTGATATCTTTTAATTCTCTCCTCGGGTGTTTAAGGGTTAATGCGCTGTAAATATGCGCGAGTTCCTCACAGCCAATCAGAACGCGTTACAGCTGCCCGACTGGCCAATGGGAGTGAGTTGAGGGTCAGTGTGATCCGCAGGTGAAGTGGATAGTAGCGCTGTGTGTTCACACTCACACTCTCGCTGTGGCGAACACACACACTCCCTTCACGCGATGCGACCGAACTGCCGCCACGGGGCTCAATCTGGAGCGCGTAACCCCGGAGCTGGTGATCCACAGTGACTTTTCCTGCTTAAAATGGCTGTTCGCAGCAACTCTCTGATGCCGTTCTCCATTCAAGCCATTCTCAACAGAAAAGAGGAGTCTCGGCATCTCAACGATCTGGATGTGTGTTTCACGAAAAGCGAGTGCTGGAAAATCTTCGAAGAGATGGACGGAGCGGATCGGAGCGATGAGAGAGAGAGTAAGAACTACGACTCGGACTCCGGGCTGAGCGAGGACAACGACACCAAAGCGCGAAGCGACGCAAAGCCTGAGAAAGACGCAGATTTAGCGGAGGAAACCGATCAGGAGTCAAAACACGGCAAAGGCCTGAGCGACTGCGTGTCCGGTGAGTGCAGAACCGTTCCTCTGAGCTCCAGCAGAACCCTGAATCAGCACTGCTCACTCTTTAAACTTCTGCATTGGGAGCAATCACCCATGGAACCACTAAAGAGTGAAAAAAGACAAAGTTATTTTGATTTTAAAATATGTTCGTTACACTTAGAAAATTGGTTCTTTTAAGAATTTGGTTCTTTGTGGAAGCAAAAATAGTTCTTCTTTTGGATCTTTAATAAGTTGGCTTGAAAAATATCTAACGATACTATTCAAGCTGATTGTTATTCTTCTTAGACTAAAGTTTCTCAACGCTGCTACTTCTAGACTTTTCATACTACATCAACCAAACTCAGACTAGACATTCAGACTGTTCTGACTTATAGTGTGTTTTATTTTCTAACTGATCCGACTTGTGATTTTCCTTAAAAATGGCTTTTAAAGCTCGGAAAAATCCTATAGGCTTATATTGACTGAATGTTCAAATGAGCCAAGACTGTTCAAACTCCAACGGTCAAAAATTCAAATATTGACAGTTGGAGAGATTCAAAAGACTTAAAATTTCAATTTAAATCAGAATTGAAATTCTGTGTGCTATTTCTTTATCTATATCTACATATTATCTAGCTAGCTAGCTTTTAAAACTACTAAGCTACAACTTAAAACTATTACAAACTGAAAACCTTCAAGCTTTTAAAACTGAATGTTCAAACTTTTTTATGTATTTAATTTTGACAGTTGGAGAGGCTCAAAAGACTAATTTAAACTGCCATACTGTGTATTTCTTTATCTATAGATCCATCTGTCTATTTATCTATCTATCATTCTATCTATCTTATCTAGCTAGCTAGCTTTTAAAACTACTAAACTCACACTTGAAACTATTACAAACTGAAAACCTTCAAGCTTTTAAAACTAGGCTTCTTAAAACCTTCTGGCTAGGCAACTTCAAAGTTTGTCTCGTCCATCTTGACTGTGTTTAAACTGAAGTCGTGTGTGATTGTTGTTCTCCAGACTGTAACGCGGCGGAGGAGAAGAGCGTCGATCAGCCCAAGCAGCGGAAGAAGCGTTCTCGCGCCGCGTTCTCTCACGCGCAGGTGTTCGAGCTCGAGCGGCGCTTCAATCACCAGCGCTATCTCTCCGGACCGGAGCGCGCGGACCTCGCGGCCTCCCTCAAGCTCACCGAGACGCAGGTCAAGATCTGGTTCCAGAACCGACGCTACAAGACCAAGCGGCGTCAGATGGCCGCGGATCTGCTGGCGTCGGCGCCCGCGGCGAAGAAAGTGGCCGTGAAAGTGCTGGTCCGGGACGACCGGAGACAGTACAGCCCCGGAGAACTCCTGCGACCGCCGCTGCTCGCGTCCTACTATTACCCGTACACGTACTGTCTCCCCGCGTGGGGCCTGAGCTCGGGGAACCAGTGACGCACTCACGTATTTATTCTACCAAAGACAGTCGTTAACTGACCGGGAGATTTATTCACAGAACTGCTGAAACAGCCTTTTTATTCTTCGTCTTTTTCTTCTTCTTCCAAGGACTGATATCAGTTTTGCTCCTATAAAAACACTTAGGATTTTATTTCAGAATGTTTTTTTTTTAGCAAAATGTTCTTTCTTCTTGGTTGGAAATAAACAGCACTTGATGTCGTGGCCGCACGTGCGGTTTTAAGGTAACGGTAAGACTGGCACTTTCCCCTCAACAATCCCAAAAAAAATAAATCAGAGATAAATATTGATCTGTTGGTCTTAATAAGCGAGCCGTGGATTTTTTTAGCGTTTGTTCGACATGTACCTGTTTTCATATTAGTGTTGTTTAAAGAAAAGCATTAAAACGTATATGAAGCATAATTTCATTCGTGTTTCTCACATTTTGTGAGATGTCATTTCTGTGTATCCTCAAAGTAAAAAGCGTGAAATTAATGAGCCGTGACATGAGCCCACTGGACTTATTAAAATATGTTATTAGACACAAAACAGCAGAGACAAGTCATCATTTCACGCAAAACGGATAAATCCACATTTAGAGGGTTTAATGGGAAAACCGGATAGTTCAGCGTTCAAGGGTTTTTATGTGTTTTATAGGAAAATCTGCCACTAAACTATGTGTTAAAGATGTTTCAGATAATCATAAATATTGTATCTCTACAACCTCGTTTAGGCCTGTATTTATAGTAGCCTATATTGCACTCTAGAAATGCTGGGTTGTTTCAGCCAATGTTTGGGTCAAAAATGGACGAACCCAGCCGTTTACATTTTTTTACGAAAATAAAGCGGTAAGATTATAAATAAAGCAGTGTAAACAATAATAACAACAATAAAACCATCACCGCTATGTTCAATGATAATAATAAATGTAGTATGATTTAATGTTGTTTTGTCTCGCGTTTCAAACACTTTGATTTATGCGATCCGAACAAGGCCTCGCGAGACTCTCTGAACTCGTGTTATTACAGAGATAAAGTATTTGGGGTATTATATATTAAGTAGCCTATTTTGTAAAACTTTATTTTACAGTGTCCTTGTTACGCATGTCGCATACAGTTACTGTAATAATAACTATAAATTATCCATAATTAGCCTACATTTAATCCTAACCCTATAAGTACATGCATTTTATTATTATTATTACACAGTAAACGCGTAATTACACTGTAACACGGACACCGTATGAATTATATTTCAATAAAACTGCATATCGCTTGATCTATTGTGGTTAGTCTGGTATAGCGCATTTTTATTTACGAAATTGAGTGATTAGATTGATCTTTCTACGCAGACAAATGCAATTGACAAAATTACCATTATAAATGGATTTTTATAATAACTTGATAGGTAAAAATCCTCTGAAGTAGCCCAGATGATGACGGTGTTTTATTGCATTCAAGTTGAAATGAAGAAATCAGACAGTCACTCTTCAGGCAGAAAGACTGTCTCTGCATCCCTGATTCTCGGAGTCTGCTCGTTGAGGAGCAGGTGGAGATGTTCGTGTTTCAGATGGACATGATGAAGGGAAACTCATGCTTCTGTTCTGATGGATCGAGGATTCAGGTATGAAGAGCTGAAATGCACGTGTAGTTTCTACACATTATATGTGCAAAGACACTCTTATAGTGAGTATGATTGCGAAACATCAGATTTCGCGCGCTGTTGATCTTCTGTGTTTTTGAAGTCAGTCTTCTAGTCCTCTTTGAGCTCCATGAAGAAGCACCGAAACCCATCAAATGAACGGAGTAAACATCAGAAATTAGTAGTTTTAAATTTATGTTATTTATGGCAACAGTTTGTTCAAAGTTAAATGAACATTAAACATTAACAAGTCTTTGTCTTTACAGAATAAAATTATAAAATAACAATCTAATGCAAAGCAGTCTGGGAACCAGAAATCTTAATCAACCTTTTTCTGTTTTTTTTCCTTCAGATTTTGGTTCCCAGAATGCTTTGCATGAGGCTGTTATTTTAGTTTTATTCTGTAAAGATAAAGACTTGTTAATGTTTAATGTTTATTTAACTTTGAACAAACTGTTGCCAGTAAATAACATCAATTTAAAACTACAGTAAGTTACTGGCAAGCAGCTGCCAGTAATACTGTAATTTCTACAGATTTTTTTTTACAGTGTAGCCTACACGCAAGAGATGATTAATCTGCTATTTGAGTCGCAAGCCCTTAGTGAGCGCATTATTTAGCTTTAGAACGGATTCATCCCATTTGCTTTGTTGGCAGTTTTCAGGTGGAAAGTTCTTGGGTTTAAATGACAGATTAATGATGTATGCTGGGAAATTGGATGAATATTTGACAACAATCGCCACATTAATGCCTTGCTGTTGGGTTTGAATCCATTGATGCCAATAAAAGGTTAATTTCAAGAAAAGTACGATGCCATTTCTTAACATGAGTTTTCCTTATGGTGTATAGGCCTGTTGTGGGTTAACATGTGCAGTGCATTGGAACACTTTGAATTGATGGTCCATATTTTGAAGTAAATTCTCAGAGACTAAGAAAAAAAAAAGTTGCTGCTTGGATCAACAACTTGGGTTGTTTGAGTAATTTCAACTTAAATTACATTAAACTAAGTTAAGTTGAATCTTGAATAACTTATAAAAGAGTTGAAAATTGCTTAACTTATTTTGATGAGTTAAAGCAATTTAAAAACACATGTTGTTATAGCCTACCTTATTGATCATTTAATTTGTTACTGTGCTGAGAGTAATGCGTCCAAAGAAGAGCACGAGCCTTCACTACATTCTTCGGCATAAATGCAGCGAGTCCGACAGTTCAACTTTCCGGGAAAATGTGTGTAATGACCAAGGAGAGCGAGAGAGAGCAGGGCCTTAAGCTTTAGTCTCAGACACAAACGGGCTGATCTGGAAATCATTCGCAGATGATCTTCATTTTGCCACTCAAAATGCTATTGGCATTGAATTGATCGCAGGCACGCACACACACACACACACACACATAAAGGTTCAGCGATTATTCGGTTCAGTAAAGATCCTTCTGGTCCGTTTTCTTTTGAGATTAAAACCATTCTTGATGTTTTATAGCGAGTTATTTGTTTGCATGTTTTAGTCTACACGGATCAGATGATAAAGAATTAGAAAATAAAAAGCTCTTTGTGAACCCTTTCTGTGACGTCATAATGTAGCCTAAATTCGAATTGAAACTTATTTAAAAGAGTTTTGACGTTTGTGTGATTGTCGTGTAATGAATTGCTCAGTTGTGTGACGTGTTTGTTCAGTGTTTGTCATGTTGGCGCGAGCAGCTCCTAGTCTATATTTTGACAGGATTTGCCTCGCAATTTCCCGGTACATAAGTACTTTTTTACTATCTCGTGAATGCCAGTGTATTTTGGTCAAATTTTGGACGTCAAGGACAATTTCTTTATACACGCTAATAGAGCGCGCCTGTCACACATAATGGCGCATAATCAGGGCAATCATTTTCCCGCGCAGAGACATGAGCCAGTTGTTGTTCTAGATCAAGTTTCACGTTTAATGAAAGAAAATTGGCATTTCAGACACTATAGTCTCTCGGGTCAGAATCGTCCACCTGCGAGACGTTCATTTATCTCCTAATTGAATTACAGTTTCTCTTTAAGTCTGCACATGTGCTTTTGCTTCGCGGGGTTTTTTTTCCCGCGCGTTCTTTCATGGCGTCCATCGTGAATCTCTGTGTACCTGCTCGAGCATCAGAACAGATAAAGTGGCCGTGAAACACTCGCTGCTGGATTGTGTGTGTGAGAGAGAGATGATGTGAAGCAGATGTTTCGCGCGTGGAAATGCTTAACAGGTGCTCGCGCGTGTTTAACCTCACGCCTCGCGCAGTTAACATGTCACAGCATCACGTGTAATTATCATGTCCAATTACACTCCCGCTTGACTTTTTGAGATGTTTTCTGCAATAAATGGGATATTTAAGAGTGTCAGAAAACTAAACGGAAAGCTAGTTTTTAATTTTTCTTGCTTTTAAATATAATTTCAGATGAGTAGAGAAGTCACAGTACATCTATCTATCTATCTATCTATCTATCTATCTATCTATCTATCTATCTATCTATCTATCTATCTATCTATCTATCTATCTATCTATCTATCGTCCAAACTTCATGTAGGCTAATTCAAATCATGCCTATAATAATAATTTAAAATAATATACTAAAATAATTATGCTAATGCAATTCTCCAGTTTCTCTCTCTCTCTCTCTCTCTCTCTCTGTTTTATGTTTTTATGTGTAATAAAAATTATAAGAATACCATTAATGGGTGAAACATAATGCTCACGGTACGCATGTGTGCTTATAAACGCGATGTTATTAGCGTTTTTGCTGCTGTTTGCAGATGTGCATCTGGTTGACGCTTAATCTGTTGTTGATCCCATATTCATTGAAAAAAAAAATTTAATTATTTTATTTGATTAATTATATAAAATATATAGTTGGCAATGTTCTAAGAATTTTATAATTCTATTGCAATATATATATTTAAATATATATAGCCTATATATATCGTGATCTCGGAGTCTCTGCGAGTCTGTCTGATGATTTATGAGTCTGGAGATCCCGGGAGCCCCATTAGCTCAAACCTCTCCGTGACTTTACGAAAACTCCCAGAAATCCTCTTTTAGCAGCTCTATTTCTGAACGCGGAGCATTCTGCTGTTCATGTTTCTGTTTCTGAGGATCGGATCTGATATAAAGCTCGAGATCTGCGGAGAGATTGACACGCGCTTCGAGACTCTGGTGTGTGTGATGGACCGAGTGTGTGTTTGACATCATCATCGGTTTGGCCAAATTCACACTCATAAGTAGATGAAGCTGATGATCTCTGATCTCTGCGGTGAGGATCTGCAGTCAAGAGATTCTCAAACGAGGAAACATTATAATCAGACTAATCTGTGGCATTCCAGCGTTTATGTTTCACTTTAACTGGTGAAAGTTTATATCAGATAATACATTCTGCTTGACTGATTACTTTAATCAGATTTTTATATGAACTAAATTATACTTTTCATCTGTTAACTATTAGTGTTATTTCCTCACAATATAGATTTGATTTCTGGAAGGAGGATGTGTGTGTGTGTGTGTATGTTTGAGAGAGAGAGAGAGTGTGTGTGTGTGTGTGTTTGTGTTTGTGTGTGTGTGTGTGAGAGAGAGAGAGAGAGAGAGAGAGAGAGAGAGAGAGAGAGAGAGAGAGAGAGAGAGAGAGAGAGAGAGAGAGAGAGAGAGAGAGAGAGAGAGAGAGAGAGAGAGAGAGAGAGAGAGAGAGAGAGTGTGTGTGAGTGTGTGTGTGTGTGTGTGTGTGTGTGAGAGAGAGAGAGAGAGAGTGTGTGTGTGTGTGTGTGTGTGTGTGTGTGTGTGTGTGTGTGTGTGTGTGTGTGTTTTACTGAGGCCAAGAACCTACAATACAGCAAATGCACAAAAGCTGTAAGTCTTTCTTTATTTATATAACATCTATGTCTATTTTCTAAATAAATCTGTTTTATAGAAATACTCACCCACACAGAAATGTTTTTGCATTTTATAATAGAAAAAATATTTTTTACATTCTTCAAATAAAGGTTGTTTATTGACATTGATTCTGAAGAACCTTTAACATCAGAGAAACTTTCCATTCCACTAAAGCTTCTTTTACTCAAATGTTCAAGAAAACATGGTTATTTTTCTAGTGAAATGTTCATTCAGAACTCTAGGGTTCTCGACTCGATTTTAAAGAACACTTCATGCCAGAAAGGTTCTGTTTAAGGAGAAATGCATCATACTTTCATGTTTAACTGGTTATTAAATTTATTTTTGTTTATGTTTCTGAGCTGTTTAATTCATAAAATTGAATCAATGTAAAAAATAAAAAAAAAAATTAAACTAAACCCATAAAATGATCCCATTATGGAACCTTTTTATAATTATAACCTTATATAACCTAATTATTATATAACCTATGCCTAATTATAACCTTATATAACCTAATTATTATATAACCTATGCCTAATTATAACCTTATATAACCTAATTATTATATAACCTAGGCCTAATTATAACCTATTTATAACCTAATTATAAAGGTTCCAAAATGTGTTTATTTTCACAGTGAATCCATAGAAAAACATTTCTGGCTCCCAAACAACCTTTCAGATCCTAAAAGAGCTTTTTCTCAGTGTGAAGAACATTTTAATAATCTAAAGAACCTTTAAGAAGCTTTAGTGGTTCCGTGGATGTTTATAAGGTTCTCCGTGAAACCATCAACAAAGAAGCTTTAGTTTTCAGAAGATTATAATTACGTTTCAACTCTTGCTTTAGTTTTCGTTATGACTGAAAAGCTCCAACATTCACAGATTTAAAGCTTCAGGTCTGTATAAAGAAAAGAAAAGCTACCGAACACATTCACATAAAGTATTTGAGAGTTTTATTCAATGCGTTTATAAATCCGTCGATTGAATTGAGAGATCAAATCACACATTCTTCTGCATCTGTCTCAGATGTTTCACTTTGAAAAATTCAGTTCAGCTTTACAACTGCAGTTTAATATTTTAATTTTATAAACAATATACATTAAAATAGAATAATTTAATTGAAATTGATATTGTTTTGGCATCTTTCTCTCTCTCGTCTCTCTCTCTCGCGCTCTCTCTCCATGGCAACGGGGAAGCGTCATGAAGGACGAGTCCATTCCGATAGCGGCGGGTGAGCGCCAGTCCACATAAACACAGCAAAACACTGTAAATCCCACCCGCATCAAACTGATATCTGATAACTGGTGAGTTTAACTGGGTAATGACCAGAAGTTGACCGCACACACACTCGTCTGTCGTGTGTAAAGCTGCTCTGTCAGTGAAGTGTGAGAGGATCGTGTGTGTTGGTTCGCGCTGAGGGAAGATGGCGGCGGATTCACCGTGATCAGATTAACCGCTGCGCTTAAATCTGTGTCTGATTATTATCGTGTTATTATCGTGTGTGTGTGTTTGTGTTGAAGAAGTGTTGAGTGATGTCGGACTCTGAGGAGGAGATTCAGGAGCGGCAGCTGAAGATTGTGCTTCTGGGAGACGGAGCGTCCGGAAAGGTACAAAACACACCATAAATCAGTCAAAACATCTCGAAATATTAGCAGAAGAAACACACATACAGTCTATATCACAACAACTACACCCTCACAGACATCTGGCGACATTTTATCACATTTATAGCTGCTACGATGAGATATTACACTGTGTCGTATATAGAGTAACGTAGTAACGTTTAATAGTAACGTGTTTTGGTGACACCGTGACTGACTGCTATATTTTAAGATGTTGAACATCATCTGTAGGGTCAATACTTCAGTATCTGCTGTTCTAATGGTGTTTGCACTGCAAAACTGATGCGGATCAAACATCGTTTTGTAGTGAATGATTGAAGGAGTTATGAAACCGTCTCAGTTAGGATGGGATGTTAAACTGAGGACATAAATTCATAACTAGTTGCAGATGAGCAGTAATGCTATTTTTATGATCAGTTTGATTGTTTTAATGTCGCTGGTTAATCTTTATTTGATGCACATGGCAGCAGTTTTGTTCACGCTCTTAAGATAGTAATGATGGAGAAACACAGACTGACTTTAAGCTGTTAAGCTGGTCATTATATTTCAGTGTGAGCAGGTTTAGTAGCTCAATCCATTTACTAACTAACTTATATGTGTGTGTGTGCCATGTCTACACGTAACAATCCCTAAGCAAGGTATAGCCATTTATTACAACATTATTATAGGTGCTCTTCAGTTAAATATATTCTAGCTCTTTAAGGGTTAATTCCAACATTTGCTAATACATAATTAAAATAAAGTGTCTCCAAAAAAAAAAAGTTTTATGAATTCAATTAATTAACATTGAACATTAAAAATGGAAAACAGAATTTGGGAAAAACAAAATGGAATTGAAGAATGTTTATTTTATTTCAAGAGGCCATAAAATGTATTTTTTTGTTTCACTTTTAATAAATTGTATACGTTTCATGATTTCAACATTTAAAAACATGCTTTGTGATTACTATGATTACATTTAACCATTAAATTGGAGTCCAGAAAAATAAAAAAAAATAAAATGGCCTAATAATAATTTGGAAGAAAAAGACATTACATTTACGTGTATGCTTGTATTTTTGTTATTAGGGATATTAAGACACATTTTTATTACCCAACAAGGAAAGCAAAGCATGCTCATAAGTTTGTCAGTAAATGGATTGAGCTACTCAACCAGCATTTGTAATTTAAATCTATTTGCTTTATTTCCTGAACTTTTTTGGACACATCTACATCGTCAGTAAATAAACAGCACCAGTTTTGCGGAGCCGGACTCGCCGGCACGTCTTACTCAGCTCTTTAACCCATTCAAGTGCCATATCATTTTTAACACTTGGAGTTTTAATATAGCTCATTTAAAGACCCAATTTTACATTTATTTAGTCTGAGAATGGGTGAATTTACCATAATGAAGAAAAACGCCAGCAAAGTTTTGGTGGTGTTTTTTTTGTTTTGTTTTTTACTGTGAACTTTAGCATAACCTCCCAAAGTTTGGATTTTCCCCTTGAGAAAGTTATACTTGGATGTTTTGGACTTCCAGATGAAATTATGTCTATATGTAACAATCATTATACATTATAGCCGTTTATTAAATTAGTATTATAGCACTGTTATTTTTATTTACTGACAATGTAGATGTGTCCAAAAAAGTTCAGGAAATATAGTAAATAGATAAAAATTAGAAATGCTTTAAAAATACTTTAGTACAAAAGTACATTCATGTTAACTAATAACTAATGTTAACAAATGGAACCTCATTGTAAAGTGTCACGAGCATCTGTTGTCGTAATGTCTTGTGTTTGTTGATTGTCATCGTTCTTGAGGTTTGTGTGTCAAGTTTTGAGCTCTTCTGAAGCGATATCTCAGATATCTTTGTTTTGTAAGATGATTGCTCTTTTAGAAACAGAGATAGCATTGTTCACTTCACATATTAAGTGTCCTATAAAACTATACATTTGCTAAACAAGAAATCATTAGTTGCCTTGGTGAATGTATTTGCTGAATGAGGCATTTTACATTTATTGAGCGAACAAATTCAAATTGACAAAACAAAGAGGACAATTATTAAGACAATAGATGAGAGAACTTAAATGTGAAAGATATAATTTTGCCTTGATTTAGTAACTTAGAAACGAGGATGATCTGATACTTAAAGGGGTCGTTCGCCCAAACATTATCATCTGTCATCATTTACTCTTCCTCATATCAGCTAAACTTATTTGACTTTTCAGGAACACTTCTTTTTTTTAACGTTTATGGTCATTGGATGTCTTTCCTGAGGTAAATTACGTGACATTATTGTTCTAAAGTTGTTTTATTGACGTCTTTCCGCGGTTGAAACGCTGATTGATGGATTACATGAGTCATGATTGATTTCAGGAAGTTATTCTGAATATTTCAACATTCCTTCTGATGTTCATCATGTTTATTTGCTGCTGTAACTAGTAGTGAAGAGGACGAGACGATCGGTTCATCTGTCACACACATTAAAGACACAAAAACACATTGAATGACTGAATTTAGGGATGAAACTGACAGAATTTAAAAGCTGAGACTTTGTTTCAAAGCACATAAACTAATGTGATTATTGGAGCAGTTTTAGAGAAGTTTCGTTCACGCATTAACTGAAAACAGACCAGACTAAAACATAGATTCTTGAGATTTAACTATCCATATTGGTTCATGAAATCAATTAAAATCAGCAAAGAAACCATTTGCTGTAGTGACCTGTACTTTATTTACTTCATTCTCACTCCACATTAAAAAGAGCTCAGTGTTTCTTGACACAGACGGCACTAAAATAAGTCAGAATAGTTGATGCTCTGGTTTATGTCAAAGTTTAAACATTTATTGTTTGAATTTGACAGCTGAGAGTTTGTTTCATATCAAAAGTATCGAAGCTTATTGTGATTATTGGATTGCAGGAGCTACAAATAATGTTTAGAGAAGGTTTTATTCATGCATAAACTCAAGAACAGCACTAAAATCCGATTTAGAGATTTAAGAATTCATCAGAAATCTTGTGTCCGATGTTGTGAGAGCATTTGCCGTGAGGTGAGGTTGGAAAGCCGTCTTAGTGAGGGCCAGTTTTCCTACTAGAAATGTGTTCAGGGTTTCAGACCACAGGAGAAATGTCTTTCTCCTGGATTTGTGTGTTTGGTTTGTGTGGCGTCCTCGTGGCCGCAGCAGAGGCTTCTGGGTAACCGTGCGTGTGCAAACCCTTCTGGCTCACAATGGGGTTGTTTAAACGTCACTTAGAGAGGGAGGGAAAGCACAGAGTAGCGCTAGCGTAACGCCAACACAAACCTGTGTCCGTTAGGGCGGGGTGAAACAATCGATTTTAAGATTAATCATATTTTAAAATGTGGTCAATTCAAATTTTATTCTCAAAAGCCACAAATCGATTTTTTACCATATTTATTTATCTATCACCCAAAAGCCAGTGTCAGTGTTCCTCCGCTGTTCATAGGGTTGCATGTCACAGAGATGCTGGGAGATTATATGTGTGTTTTATCTTAAACATAAAATAACCTGATCCGGTTTGACGATACAATCAACGAGATATGTTTTCAGCATCAATTTTTAATCTTGCATCAAAATGTCCTATTTGCACCAAATCATGTCTATTCATTGAATGCATTTGAAATATAGTTGGGTTTTAATGGACCCAAGTGTACCTAAATATCATTTATTTTTATTAATTAACCACTTGAAAACTTATGGTCACACTGGCTGTGTTCTTTTTTTAAATAAATAATTAATATAGATTTAATACAAATCCTATGAGTCGAATTGGGAATTGAAATCGAATCGGGAATCGAAATCGAATGGAATTGAGAGCTTGCGAATCGAATTTACCTGTTTAAATCAGAACTGCTCCCACAATATCTATTTTATTAAGTTAAAATCTTTTTTTTATTTGATCTGGCTTACAATTCATGAGTTCTGTCTTTCTGTGCTTTGTTGTTTACATGCGTCTTCTCTGTATTTTGTTTCTAAATTGTTTTAGATTTAGTGGTTGTTTCTAATTGTGCTTTATAAATAAATTGAAATGAAATGAAATGTATTAGGTTTTCCAAACTGGGGTTGGTTAGGAAACTACAGGGTGTTTGTAAAAACAGCTAATAATAAATCCTGAAAATGTTAAATTAAAATATAAATTATTAATAACAGAAATAATTTTTGCATGCTTATGCACTGGTCCGATTTAGGTGTGTTTTGCTTCCGTAACTAACATGTCTTCTTTCAGACTGGTGGAAAGAAAACATCCAAAATAGTGTATAGATAAAGTGCAATTAAATAAACACGTGTTTTGAAAATATTTATTGCACTGTTTTTTGCTCCACTTCAGTAACACTTATATTCACCAAAACTTACAGTTTTATTCATATCTATATTCTGAAGGATTTTACTGATGGGTTTGTGCATATATCGCTTGCATGGTATTTATTTAACATTTTATTCCTGAAAAAAGATGAAAAAGTGTTTTTTTTTTCCGGTTGTTGACAGTATTTTCTGATTAAAAGACAAATCAAAAATCCCTTCTGTAAAAACATTTAACTCTAATATGACAACAAAATCAAACCTGGCTTTATCCAAGGTTCAGATTTATATGCTGGAAATGTATGCAAATGTATTCATATT
>NW_026607017.1:630000-637500 GCF_029890125.1 Rhinichthys klamathensis goyatoka | reverse complement strand
TTGATATAGTTCTGGAGTGATCAGAGTTGTGCTGGTTTATTTCTCAGTGTGAATAGTAGATTAGAGTTGCTCAGAGTAAAGGTGTTCGCACACTGAGTCCGAGAGTTTCGCACGTTAAAAGATAAATACGGCCTCACGTTATGTCATCACGCTTACACACCGCCTCCAAAACTTTAGTCCGTCATAAACAATTCGGATCGGGTTCGATTTTCTGCGTTTTGCGCGTCCGTAGCGAGAGTTTGAGAAGTGTTTAACAATTCAGAGCCACCGAATGATGAATACAGAAAACACTTACGAAGATTTGCAAGGACCTTTAGTTTTACTCACGTTTGTCTGGGACGTTGTGTGTGTGTGTGTGTGTGTGTGTGTGTGTGTCTCTCAGTCTGCTGGGACTCATCGCACAGAAACTGAGCCTGTTTTTCTTTCTTCTCTGTTTTGTTTTGATTGTCAGGCTCGTGTGTGTGTGTGTGTGTGTGTGTGTGTGTGTGTGTGTGTGGGCAGACCTGCATGTTCCCATGAAGATGGAAGAGTGGAGGGCAGACCTCACAAATATAGATTCATTTTTACAGCAGACACACACACACACACACACACACACACACACTGCTCGATTCTATCATCATCAACTACACATGAAGTCGTTATTCATTGATCAGTTTCCCCTCCACTAAAGCTCACCTCAGTTCGTACAGTTCTCGTACAGTTCTCGTGCAGTTCTCGTACAGTTCTCGTACAGTTCTCATGCAGTTCTCATGCAGTTCTCGTACAGTTCTCGTACAGTTCTCGTACAGTTCTCATGCAGTTCTCGTACAGTTCTCATGCAGTTCTCATGCAGTTCTCGTACAGTTCTCGTACAGTTCTCGTACAGTTCTCATGCAGTTCTCGTACAGTTCTCGTACAGTTCTCATGCAGTTCTCATGCAGTTCTCGTACAGTTCTCATGCAGTTCTCGTACAGTTCTCATGCAGTTCTCATGCAGTTCTCGTACAGTTCTCGCACAGTTCTCATGCAGTTCTCGTACAGTTCTCTTACAATTCTCGTACAGTTCTCATGCAGTTCTCGTGCAGTTCTCGTACAGTTCTCGCACAGTTCTCATGCAGTTCTCGTACAGTTCTCTTACAATTCTCGTACAGTTCTCGTACAGTTCTCATGCAGTTCTCGTACAGTTCTCGTACAGTTCTCATGCAGTTCTCGTACAGTTCTCGTACAGTTCTCATGCAGTTCTCATGCAGTTCTCGTATAGTTCTCGTACAGTTCTCATGCAGTTCTCGTACAGTTCTCGTACAGTTCTCATGCAGTTCTCGTACAGTTCTCGTACAGTTCTCGTACAATTCTCGTACAGTTCTCATGCAGTTCTCATACAATTCTCGTACAGTTCTCGTACAGTTCTCATGCAGTTCTCATGCAGTTCTCGTACAGTTCTCATGCAGTTCTCGTACAGTTCTCATGCAGTTCTCATGCAGTTCTCGTACAGTTCTCGTACAATTCTCGTACAGTTCTCATGCAGTTCTCATACAATTCTCGTACAGTTCTCGTACAGTTCTCATGCAGTTCTCATGCAGTTCTCATGCAGTTCTCGTACAGTTCTCATGCAGTTCTCGTACAATTCTCGTACAGTTCTCATGCAGTTCTCATGCAGTTCTCGTACAGTTCTCGTACAGTTCTCATACAGTTCTCATGCAGTTCTCATGCAGTTCTCGTATAGTTCTCGTACAGTTCTCATGCAGTTCTCGTACAGTTCTCGTACAGTATAGCTTAGCTTAGTTACATAGTTCGGTTTCACTTTATTTTGATGGTCCCTTTAACACATTCTGTTGTCTATAAGTAACGCTGCACCTACATGTCTACTAACTCTAATTAGAGTATTAGTAGAGTATTAGTAGACTGGTAGGGTTAGGGTTAGAATAAGTTGACATGTAGTTGCAAAGTTACTTATAGTTAGTAGACTGTCTGTTGGAGGACCATCACAATAAAGAGTTGGCAGATATTAAGCAGACAGTCTACTAATACTCTAATGAGAGTTAGTTGACATGTAGTTGCAAAGTTACTTATAGTTAACAGAATGTTCAAAAGGGACCATCAAAATAAAGTGTTACCCATAGTTCTCGTACAGTTCTCGTTCAGTTCTCGTATAGTTCCCGTGCAGTTCTCGTATAGTTCTCGTACAGTTCTCGTACAGTTCTTGTACAATTCCTGTATAGTTCTCGTATAGTTCCCGTATAGTTCCCGTGCAGTTCTCGTACAGTTCTCGCACAGTTCTCGTACAGTTCTCGTACAGTTCTCGTACATTTCCTGTATAGTTCTCGTACAGTAGTTCTCGTACAGTTCTTGTATAGTTCTCGTACAGTTCTCGTACAGTTCTCGTACAGTTTTCACATAGTTCTCGTGCAGTTCTCATACATTTCTCGTACAGTTTTCACAGAGTTCTCGTGCAGTTCTCGTACAGTTCTCGTATACAGTTCTCATACAGTTCTCGTGCAGTTCTCGTGCAGTTCTCGTACAGTTCTAATACAGTTCTCGTGCAGTTCTCGTACAGTTCTCGTACATTTCTCGTACAGTTCCTGTATAGTTCTCGTACAGTAGTTCTCGTACAGTTCTTGTATAGTTCTCGTACAGTTCTCGTACAGTTCTCGTACAGTTTTCACACAGTTCTCGTGCAGTTCTCATACATTTCTCGTATAGTTCTCGTACAGTTCTCGTACAGTTCTCGTACAGTTCTCATACAGTTCTCGTGCAGTTCTCGTACAGTTCTCGTACAGTTCTCGTGCAGTTCTCGTACAGTTCTCATACAGTTCTCGTGCAGTTCTCGTACAGTTCTCGTACAGTTCTCATGCAGTTCTCATACAGTTCTCGTACAGTTCTCATGCAGTTCTCGTACAGTTCTCGTACAGTTCTCATGCAGTTCTCGTACAGTTCTCGTACAGTTCTCGTACAGTTCTCGTACAGTTCTCATGCAGTTCTCATACAATTCTCGTACAGTTCTCGTACAGTTCTCATGCAGTTCTCATGCAGTTCTCGTACAGTTCTCATGCAGTTCTCGTACAGTTCTCGTACAGTTCTCATGCAGTTCTCTTACAGTTCTCGTACAATTCTCGTACAGTTCTCATGCAGTTCTCGTACAGTTCTCATGCAGTTCTCATACAGTTCTCGTACAGTTCTCATGCAGTTCTCGTACAGTTCTCATACAGTTCTCGTACAGTTCTCATGCAGTTCTCGTACAGTTCTCATGCAGTTCTCGTACAGTTCTCGTACAATTCTCGTACAGTTCTCATGCAGTTCTCATGCAGTTCTCGTACAGTTCTCATGCAGTTCTCATACAGTTCTCGTACAGTTCTCATGCAGTTCTCATGCAGTTCTCGTACAGTTCTCATACAGTTCTCATGCAGTTCTCGTACAGTTCTCATGCAGTTCTCGTGCAGTTCTCGTACAGTTCTCGTACAGTTCTCATGCAGTTCTCGTACATTTCTCATACAGTTCTCATACAATTCTCGTACAGTTCGAGTAGCTTAGTTCGAGTAGCTTAGTTAGCTTAGCTTAGTTACATAGTTCGGTTTCACTTTATTTTGATGGTCCCTTTAACACATTCTGTTGTCTATAAGTAACGCTGCACCTACATGTCTACTAACTCTAATTAGAGTATTAGTAGAGTATTAGTAGACTGGTAGGGTTAGGGTTAGAATAAGTTGACATGTAGTTGCAAAGTTACTTATAATTAGTAGACTGTCTGTTGGAGGACCATCACAATAAAGAGTTGGCAGATATTAAGCAGACAGTCTACTAATACTCTAATGAGAGTTAGTTGACATGTAGTTGCAAAGTTACTTATAGTTAACAGAATGTTCAAAAGGGACCATCAAAATAAAGTGTTACCCATAGTTCTCGTACAGTTCTCGTACAGTTCTCGTACAGTTCTCGTTCAGTTCTCGTATAGTTCCCGTATAGTTCCCGTATAGTTCCCGTGCAGTTCTCGTGCAGTTCTCGTACAGTTCTCGTTCAGTTCTCGTACAGTTCCTGTATAGTTCCCGTATAGTTCCCGTATAGTTCCCGTGCAGTTCTCGTACAGTTCTCGTACAGTTCTCGTACAGTTCCTGTATAGTTCTCGTATAGTTCCCGTATAGTTCCCGTGCAGTTCTCGTACAGTTCTCGTACAGTTCTCGTACAGTTCTCGTACAGTTCTCGTACAGTTCCTGTATAGATCTCGTACAGTTCTCGTACAGTAGTTCTCGTACAGTTCTTGTATAGTTCTCGTACAGTTCTCGTACAGTTTTCACACAGTTCTCGTGCAGTTCTCATACATTTCTCGTACAGTTTTCACAGAGTTCTCATGCAGTTCTCATGCAGTTCTCATACAGTTCTCGTACAGTTCTCGTACAGTTCTCGTATACAGTTCTCGTATAGTTCTTGTACAGTTCTCGTACAGTTCTTGTATAGTTCTCGTACAGTTCTCGTACAGTTTTCACAGAGTTCTCGTGCAGTTCTCGTGCAGTTCTCGTGCAGTTCTCGTACAGTTCTTGTACAGTTCTCGTTCAGTTCTCGTATAGTTCCCGTATAGTTCCCGTATAGTTCCTGTGCAGTTCTCGTGCAGTTCTCGTACAGTTCTCGTTCAGTTCTCGTTCAGTTCTCGTACAGTTCCTGTATAGTTCTCGTATAGTTCCCGTATAGTTCCCGTGCAGTTCTCGTACAGTTCTCGTACAGTTCTCGTACAGTTCTCGTACAGTTCCTGTATAGTTCTCGTATAGTTCCCGTATAGTTCCCGTGCAGTTCTCGTACAGTTCTCGTACAGTTCTCGTACAGTTCCTGTATAGATCTCGTACAGTTCTCGTACAGTTCTCGTACAGTTCCTGTATAGTTCTCGTACAGTAGTTCTCGTACAGTTCTTGTATAGTTCTCGTACAGTTCTCGTAGAGTTTTCACACAGTTCTCGTGCAGTTCTCATACATTTCTCGTACAGTTTTCACAGAGTTCTCATGCAGTTCTCGTACAGTTCTCGTACAGTTCTCGTATACAGTTCTCGTATAGTTCTTGTACAGTTCTCGTACAGTTCTTGTATAGTTCTCATACAGTTCTCGTATAGTTTTCACAGAGTTCTCGTGCAGTTCTCGTGCAGTTCTCGTGCAGTTCTCGTGCAGTTCTCGTGCAGTTCTCGTGCAGTTCTCGTGCAGTTCTCGTGCAGTTCTCGTACAGTTCTCATGCAGTTCTCGTATAGTTCTTGTACAGTTCTCGTACAGTTCTTGTATAGTTCTCGTACAGTTCTCGTACAGTTTTCACAGAGTTCTCGTGCAGTTCTCGTGCAGTTCTGGTGCAGTTCTGGTGCAGTTCTCGTACAGTTCTCGTATACAGTTCTCGTATAGTTCTTGTACAGTTCTCGTACAGTTCTTGTATAGTTCTCGTACAGTTCTCGTACAGTTTTCACAGAGTTCTCGTGCAGTTCTCGTGCAGTTCTCGTGCAGTTCTCGTACAGTTCTCGTACAGTTCTCGTACAGTTCTCGTATACAGTTCTCGTATAGTTCTTGTACAGTTCTCGTACAGTTCTCGTGCAGTTCTCGTGCAGTTCTCGTACAGTTCTCGTGCAGTTCTCGTACAGTTCTCGTACAGTTCTCACAGAGTTCTCAGGTAATTGTTTTGATTAGGGTAAGTGTACCTATTAAGCCCACCAAAATCTAAGTCTAGGTTTTTTTCATAGATATTTATATAGTTTATAAGAAAAATCATTTGTTAAAATGCAAGATTTATCTCTCATTTGATTAGTTGTATTAATTAGTTAATGTACAATTTAGAATATAAAATTAAGATAATTTAGGAATAAAGTCAGAAGTCTGGCATGGGCTTAATTGATAATTTGGCACAATTTAAGCCCGCATGTGTTCCAAATAAGCCCACATCCTCATTGATTCATAAAATGTAAAAATTAATTGATTTTAAAAAAGCAAAACATCAATATATTTATTCAGTGACAGCGAAGTATTAAAAAAAAAAGTCCTTTTGCTAATGTTTGATTAGAGCCCTGGGTGGGATGGATAGGTGTTAGTGGCCGGTGGTCTGCAGCCTTAAGTCGGCTTGACTGGAGTTGTAGCTGGAGTCAAGCTGGAAGTTTGACCGGGTGTATCTCGGGAGCCAAGCCGAGTTGGGGCTCCAGATTTTGGGCTTAGGGGGGCCTCCTAGGGGGCCCCCCACACCGGGATCCTGGAGCCTTAAGTCGGCTTGACTCCCGAGTTATGCCTGGTCAAAGGTGTAAGTTTAACCGGGTGAATCTCGGGAAGGAAGCCGGAAACCGAGGATAGCGCGGATATTGCGTCATTGACAGGCGACATTTTTTTCCGGGACTGCCACTTATTTAAAATCGAAATTTCTCTGAAATAAAAAAATCTTTGGAGACTTTTGGGATATTGTAAGTACACAACTGCAGGAAATATATCACACTGTGCAAGTGGTTTTGGGATATTTTATTACAAATTCTTACATATTGTACCTTTAAGTCGGCTTGGCTCCCGAGTTATGCCTGGTCAAAGCTGGACAGGAAATAGCGGTATCTCGGAGCCGGACGGTCCCAGGGACTCAGGACTGTGGGCAACGCAGGGTCTCTCTGGGATCTCTCCATGCCCGGAATCTCAAGCCTTAACTCGACTTGGCTCCCGAATTATGACCAGTTATGCATAATTTGAATGAATGTGTGTAATTTGTAGGCCTATCTAAATATAGTTGTAGGTAGTAAGTAAGGTAAGGTTAAAAGGTTAGTAAGGTAAAAGCACACAAAAAAATGTTATCATTAAACACTTTCAGAAAATGTATCAAAGTTTGCAATTAGAGGGATTCCTCATTGAAACACATGTGGGCTTAAATGGGTCCACAGTGAGTAATGGTGAAAAAAAGACAATGTTTTCCTTTAAAAATGTAAGATATGTTTACAAATACATGCATGGAGCTTAAATATATTGTGGACTTATTATCATAGTACTTTTTATTGTGCCCACATTGAGAAATGTTAAGTTTTTTTCATTCAAGATTAGCTTGTATTGGCTATAGTTTGCATGCGTTTTGTGGCACTGTACCATTTAAGCCCATCTTTAAAGAAAGTTAATTTTATGAAAATAATCTTCTCTACAAAACTAGTTATGATGTATTTATTTGTAAATGAATGTAAAATGAATTACAAAACATTTAGTGTTTGCAGTTCACATGCTTAATTCTTTGGCAGTCCATCTTTAGATTAGCTTTGAAGCCAGCTAATAAAACTCATCTTTCCATTTAAAGGAAAATTATATAAAATGATTAAGTATTATTTGTTCATACACAAAATTGATTTCCTCATAATCAAAATGAAAATTTTGGGGGAAAAATTAATAAAAATTATATTTAAATTAAATGCTTCTTTTGACAGACAAAAATCAGGTAGAAAATGTGTGCAATTTGTCAAAATAATGTTAGAATGGTTCTAAAATAGGCTTCATGTTCTTTATGCAAAATATTGATTTTGGGGTGAAATATGAGCTGCACAGTTTTG
>NW_026607017.1:572500-617500 GCF_029890125.1 Rhinichthys klamathensis goyatoka | reverse complement strand
TCCTCTGTGTTCCTGATATCCAGAGCGCATCAGGAGTGACTCCTCTGTGTTCCTGATATCCAGAGCGAATCAGGAGTGACTCCTCTGTGTTCCTGATATCCAGAGCGCATCAGGAGTGACTCCTCTGTGTTCAGGACTGATATCTGATGTTTACAAGCGTCATATTGGACCAATAATCTGGAGTCGCACAGAGACGTGTTGTTGAACACTCGCCGCTGCTGTGAACTCAGTTTGAGTGATGTGTTGGTCTGTGTGCGAGTGTGTGTTTTCATTTCCACAGATCCCTCTACTTAGAGAAGTTTCTGAATATTTCTATTTAAAAACTGAATGTATTTGTAAACTCGAGCCTGTCCAGGTGTTGTAGAGCGTTGTAGCGTTTAGGAATAAATGTCACAACACACGTTGACATGGACGTCTGGTTTTTTTCCTTCCATCTTCATTCCTCTGGAAAAGTAAAATATGTCTTTTCCGAATCCCACGGTCAGGAGATGTATTAATGTGGAGGAGGATGTAGACATGTGGTCAGGAATATTGTCCAATATTAATATCATTCAAATGTCTGCCTGTAATTTACTGTAACATGATGCCGGTGAGTAATTGGTCTTGAAATAGTCTCTTCTGGACAGCTCTTACACACGAGCGCTCGTCACTTCATCTGATGTGGAACTGTACGCTACACACTTCACTGTACGCTACACACTTCACTGTTTCTGCGCTCCACATCTCATTTATCCGCACAATTAGAGCCGCTCCTCACTTGACCTTCACTGAGAGACAGGAATATATTAACTGCACTATTCAGCTTTTCAATGTTTAATGATAAATTATTACAAAACATTATAGTAACTATAATTGATGCAAATATAAATATATATATATATATATATATATATATATATATATATATATATATATACATAATGCAAATCTGCACGTGAAAAAGCTGTGACGTAGTTAATCTGGTTTATTTTATTTTGGCTAGTAGAAGTTCTGAATGGCCGGTAACATAAAACACATTGCCTCATTTAGTATGCGCGGTTCTATGAATATGCAAATGAGCCCCGCCTCCACTGGTTGACGATCACACGTTGATCTGATTGGTTACGTCAGAAACACCAGCGATTTCAAACCGTGTTTTTGAGACTGTCTTTGGTTCTCTGCATTTAAGCAGAAAATACTCAGCAATGCTGTCGACTTATGAACTTACACATGGTGTGTCTTAAAGCGTATTAAAAACACCACATAGACACATAAACAACATTAAAAGCTGGAGTTTCACCACAGGGGGACTTTAAATATCGTCCTGCCTATTTATATTAAGGTATTTTTCTATTATTAGGCTCTATATTGTTTCCGTACAGTGGTGACGATAACTGAGGGTCAAATCGTTGCTTATTAATTAAGTATTTTATTGCATTTCAGATATTGAGCGCACAGGATCGTCTTGGTCAGGTATGCGCGCGTCCGCTAAAGTGGCAGGTACGCGCTTCCCGCTGTGTCAGAACGAGAGCTGTCACTTGGCGCGGCCGCTGTTTGTACAGGTGTTTTAGGAAAGAAAACAACGGCAAGACGCTTCCAGTTCAAACACCCACCGCACTCCCGGCCTACTCGAAAAAGACGCGAGGAAAGAATAATATATGGTGGAAAATAATGCGAGAAAACGGCTGAGGGTTTGACAGATGAGCGGCGGGTCGTTGGGGAGTTCGAGTCTGTTTCCCGCGCGCGGTTCTTTTGAGTGATGGCGTGACTAATTTGTCGAGTGACCGTTAACTCTGAGGAGAGATTTTAAGTGAACATCTCAAACTAACATTTAACACATGTAAGAAGCATCACAGCTCAAACTATGATTCAACACACAGGTAAGAAACCTTTTAGCAGAATATGTTATTAAAAACGTTTGGTTGTCAACTTCTTAACATGAATAGCACGACATTCCCTGAAAGTAAAGGTATAGTTCACTCAAAATGCAAATTATTTTATTTACGTCCCCTCGTGTCTTTCCAAACCTAAATTATGTCTTAAATGAATCACAAATCTGAAACTGAAAATATTTTATATTCCACAGAGTAAAGGGCCAACATGTTTGAAACAACATGAGACCGAGTAGACGCGTTCACACCAAGGAACATAATTGTAAGTAAAGTTTTAATAATCGTTCTGATTCAGTGTGAAAAGAGAAGATACATAACTATACCCATAACAACATGGAATCGATTTTATGCCCCAGTTGATTAACAATAAAAACATGGACAGTCAGTCAGAATACACCTGGTTTTAAAGCGTGTGAACGACCAAACCTCAAATAAACAACGTTATCGTTGGTGTTGATTATTATAATTACTGTTAGAAATAATTATCGTGCTTGGGCTTTAAATGATGACAGAAGGATCAGTTTTAGGTGAACTGCTTTATTAATTAAATGAACGATCTATAACTTAGCCATACATTTTTTTTTCTATGATTTCAAACAGGTAAGTCATTCTCAAATTGTGATTTCACACAGGTTACTGGCAAGGAACATGTCAAGATTAATTTACATGTCATTTTTCTAAATGTCATGATCATTTGTTAGTATCCATTACTTCAATGAGCTCATTGTTTCTGCCTTAAATTATTACATTATTTAAATTAATACATTTTTAGCTAACTGTGATTTATATGTACATTTCTGAAATAGGCCTACATAACTTAGACAGTCTCCTCTGATAACAGATCACTCTAAATTGTAATGTGGACTCATGCGTTTCAGTAAAGCTGTTGAAACGATGTGTATTGTGAAAAGCGCTATACAAATAAATGTGAATTTAATAAAAAATTGGCGATCAAATTTAGACGAACATTTTCAATGTTCATATAAACTGAAGGAACCTGTACAGCCTTAACTGCGGGTCAGCGATGATCCAGAGCCGTCTGAGTGCGCTGAGGCGGTAAAACCCTACAATTAGCCAGTAATGAGGTTCAATTACACTTTATTGGAGATGTTAAAATGGAGACGTGAATAGGGCCGTTGAAATGACCAACATGTGCAGGACCCAAAAGGAAAATAGGAGAATAAGTGATTATTGTGGATGAGGGACATTGGCTCTGATTCTGGCCGCATCTCGCGCGTGTGTGTGTGTGTGTGTGTGTGTGTGTCTGTTTTATGAGTGTTTTTGGAGTGATGTCAGATGGTAATAGTGACATTAACCGTGTGTGTGTGAGCATGTGTTCGCCTCTTCCACGTTGACCTGTAACTGGAGACTCGTGACCTTTATACAGTGGAACGTTTTAGGGCTCTTCCCGTGAACCCTTCGCACAAAGCACAGAGGAGACGTTGTGGCCCTGGACTCATCATCCCAACTCAAGCCTGAAACGGGGACCGGGGCTGCAAGATTGTTAAAGCAGGGAAAATAAATGGCGACTGCGTTAAAGTGCGTTTGGGTGGTCAGATCCGGCGAAACCTTTTAAAGGGATAGTTCACTTCAAAATGAACATTCTGTCATCATTCACTCCCTCACGCTGTTTCTGTCTTCTGCTGAACACTACAGAAGATGCTGGGAAGCAGAGTTGATGTTGATGGACCCCGTTGACTTCTATAGTAGGAACAAAACTAGCTTAGTTACCGACATTCTTCACAATATCTTCCTTTGTGTTCAACAGAAGAAAGAAATTCACTGCAAAAATGCTTTTCTTAGTTAATATTTTTGTCTTGTTTCCAGTCCAAATATCTAAAAATGCTTACATTAAGAAGCATTTACTAGATAAGGAAAAAAATACATAAGAAATTATATCTAGTTTTCTAAAAAAAAAATATCAAAATTAAGTGAGTTTTTGCTTAAAACAAGCAAAATTATCTGCCAAATGGAGTAAGGAAAATAATCTTATTGGAAAACAAGAAAACAAATCTTGATTCAAATGGAAAACAAGATTATTTTTCTTACTCCATTGACAGATAATTTTACTTGTTTTAAGCAAAAACACAACTAATTTTTTTTCTTCAGAAAACAAGATATAATTTCTTATGTATTTTTCCTTATCTAGTGAATGCTTCTTTATTTAAGTATTTTTAGATATTTGGACTGGAAACAACACAAAAATACCAAGTAAGAAAAGCATTATTTGCAGTGTTCATACAGGTTTGAAACAACTTGAGTGAGTAAATGATAGATCTGAACTTATAAACATTCTTAAACCAGGATACACTTACTGGAGAAGCAAAAATATGTAAAATATTAAGTCTGGTTTTCTGAGAAATGTACAGAAATGAAGTGTTTATGCCTAAAATATAAACTTAATTCAAAGGGAAACCCTGAGGATTTTTCTGACTCCATTGGCAGATATTTGTTCTTATTTTAAGCGCAAACTCACTTCAGTTTGATCTTTTTTAATATCTTAAATCAAGATATGTTTACTTGAGATGCAAAACAGCTTAAGAATGTTTAGATATTGGGAAACGAGATTGTTTAGCAGTGTCAGGTTGGTCTCTTTAAAGAAGTGAAACACTTTAAAAAATGAAAGTGTAAAAAGATTACTGTAAAGCAAATGTAATGAACTAAACATTTTTTATTTTATACAAAATAAATATTTTACAAAATCATTTAGACTCTAAAATTGCTAGAAAATCAAAGCCATCTGTCGAGTCGAGTCAGCTTTATTATACAGCGCTTCTTACAACACAGCTTTACAGAGATAACAGGACAATAATGCAGCAGAGTGTGTTTCAGAAGAGAATAGCGTCTCAGTCCAGCTTAAGTCAGTTCAGTGATGCTTCATTTCTGCTGTAAAAAACAAAAAAATAGTTATTAATTCAGTTCATATATATATAGCCGCTCTGGAGAAAACTGAGTTAGTTGCAGATGTGAAGTTGAGGATCCTGTGATTATAAAATGTGAAACCAAACGTGACACCGCCGCTAAAGTGCCGTTTCCATGGCAGTGCCGTGTCCGATTACACAACCGGTTTCGCAGGAGGAGTTCTGGAGATGAATGATACCTAATTTATGATGATTATACTAAAATATGTGATATATGTTAACAGGTTAAGATGTTTGAAAGGGCTGTTTGTGCTGAAACCGTGGATCCTCACAGCATCTGCTCATGTGTGTGTCTCTTTATTCTGGTCTGAGACGAGCGCGCGCGTGTGTGTGTGTGTGGTTTTACCCTCCACGGCCGCGTACACCAGGCTTCTGTCTATCAGACTCTGTGGTTTGCTTTAGTTACAGTCGAGGATGTGGCGCGTCCAAACGCTGTATTTACAGTCAAACCAAACATTAATTCAGACACCAGATATCATTATTTATAGTCAAGTCGAGTCTCCTTCATCTATACAGCGCTTTAACAGTAGAGTTTCACAGCAGCTTTACAGTGATAACAGGAGATTACAGTAACAGAGTGTTTAGGCTTTACAGCAGCTCTAGAATAGAGTTATTGTCCAGATAAAGTTAGTTTTGATTGATTCACTTCCGTTGTAAAGATCATTAGTGATTAACTTAGCGGCCGCTAACACGACACCACTCTACTGAAGACAGAAACTTTAATGTATTCCGGACGTTCATTCACACACAGTGTTTGAGGCTCGAGAACACACACTCTGAAACAGGATCAAGGTGCAAGTTGTGAAAATTATTATGATGAATATCATTAAAAAACGTGAATCTGTGAAACGCTGACGGCGTTCACATGCGTATTACGTGTTTAGTCTATAGATATATTGTTTCACTAGTGTGTGCAGGACACTATAGTTCATTTCTGTAAGTGAGGAGAGCAAAATAAAGTAAACTGTGACATATTACACCCAAAAGCTCTTCATACAGTGACTACCAGTAAAGATTGGGAGCAGAAATGATTCCTCCACTTTGAGCTGATCATGTTTTGCTGAAGTGTGTTTTCTGTAACTGCTAATGCTCTTTTTACACACACACTGAACAACATGAAGCATTGCTTGGTCACTGGTTGAGCTAAACTGGTATTATCTAATTGTGTAGTTAAATTTAACAGCTGACAGATATTCAACATAATTCATGTGTGAGAGTCTAACAGAAGGACGGACAAAACCAGTCAAATATCCACTGATCTGAGAACTCTGAGTTCTGCTCATGTTTATCACCATTTTCTAGACTATAGCGAATAAACTGATAATGTGAGAGATGTTGAAGGTGTGTGAATAAGTGCAGGTTTGACTGTATAGTCTCAGGGTTAGGAACAACACTCAGTGACGGCGTGCTAATGCTGTGCTATCGGGATAACCCAGTTCCTACTGTAGAATTGGACATGAACGCTCTCTCAAGGCATATCTGCCACTGGGAAACTGAGATGATACTGACACCCGAGTTCCTGAGTCAGGCGTGTCATAATGTAATATTATTATAATCTTTAAACATGGCGGAGGAGAGAAGCATTACTCGCGACTCATACATTCATACATGCATATTTACATGTATGAATAACTATTTGAAGCGTATTGTATGTTTTATACTAGCGATGCACTGATGTATCGGCCGAAACAGATTATTATTATTAATATAAATTGTTTAGAAACAGCCAATGATCAGTGCCGATTATATCCTGTCAATCAAAAGAGTGCTGAAAAACGTGTCCGACTGCAACTCACACTGTGTGTGAAGAACATCTCTGAATTTAGGGCAAGTTAACGCGACAATAATGCTTTAACAGTTCAAAAATAGTGACGTTAATGCATGCTTTAGCCCTATTCGCACGGGATTAGCATTAGCTGGGGACCTCTAGTCATTTGTAATGATTGCGGAGGTTGTCTGTGATCTTAATCCCGTGCGAATCGGCCATGTCTGTGATTTAGCGGGTCGTTTATACTTTTTTCTAGGTTTTTGTTTCCTGTGCGCTTTTTTATCAATCTTTCTCGAAGAATGGAGGCTGCGCTGGAGTGTTTTGATAGTGTTTGGGGTGCTGGGTCATAGCCCCCACCCCCAATACAGTTAATCTGCACGTTTTAGAGTGGCCTTTCATTGTGGACAGCCTAAGGCACACCTGTGCAATAATCAGCATCTTGATACGCCACACCTGTGAGGTGGACGGATGATCTCGGCAAAGGAGAAGTGCTCACTAACACAGATTTAGACAGATTTGTGAACAATATTTGAGAGAAATATACCTTTTGTGTACATAGAAAAAGTCTTAGATCTTTGAGTTCAGCTCATGAAAAATGGGGGCACAAACAAAAGTGTTGCGTTTATAATTTTGTCCAGTGAGCTAATCCAATGCGATAGGGCTTTTATTTGACCCTCTGAATCAGCCGTAGTTCAGGGTTGCCAGATCTGCAGTTTTCTCTACATCAAACATTATTTGTAGCGCCTCTCGTCCAATAATCGCAACCCTTCAAGCCTTCAAGTTCTGTTGACGCTCCTAAACGTGACGGATCGCTGTGGCGCCTCAGTTCAAGCGGAGGATTTTCTTCCACTTTAATACAAATTATATAGAAAAACTTGCATGAACATCAGAAGGTATGTTGAAAGATAGAGTACAGCTTACCGAATCCGTATCCTGTCTCGTGTAATCACTCGATCTGTGTTTCAGCTGTGGAAAGACGTCAGTAAAACAGCTTGAGAACAATATTGCGTTTACCTCAGGAAAGTCGTCCAGTGTTCAAAATTCATTAGTTATCTATAGAAACACTAAGAGCTTATTTACTGGTAATTATATATGCATGTTTAAATATATTTGCCATGAAGAAGTGTTTATGAAAACTAACTGTTGCATACAAACATTTCAGCTTTTATTTGAGTGTAAATATTATATTTGGAAATAAATAGCAGTTGAATATAATAAAGCTCTGTTGTTAGTTTTAACCGCTAATATTATAGTGTACCGAATGAGGTTCCCTGAATAGATTGCAGTATTATTTGGGAGAGTTTTTTTTTTTTCATAAGAAAAACTAAACTATCAGAATCTGTATTATCAGTGCATCTCGATCAACCGTTAGCATCCCTACGGCATCATAAATATCTCAGCCCAACATGCTCTAATTTTTGGAGTACATTTGACAAGAAAATACCATTTCAGTCTTTATTCGTTAAAATTTCACGTTTAATTCAGTGTTCCTTGTTTCCTACACACTCTTAGAGTCGAGCTCTTCTGCTAAATTCTGCTGTTAGTCACAGATTTAAATAGACTTGCGGTGAATTGGAGACTGAAACAAGAGTGCGTCTGAGACGGGGCTGTGATGAATCAAGCTGATTTATAATATTCCTGTATAAAGCATTACTCCAGTATACGCTTACATCGCCGGCCTCCAGACATTCCTCAATAATGTGCTGCTATATTAAAACATATAGTGTCTGTGAAATTTAGCTGAGCTAGCGGTGTGTGTGTGTGTGTGTGTGTGTGTGTTCAAGTCTGATTCATCTGAGTGAGTTGATTCATTCAGAGGGTTTGTTCAAACGAACTGGTTCAAGAACAGATTCACAGATTTTGAGTCGTCACACAATCATGATCAGGATTTTACAGTTAATTTCGTTGTAAAATTGCAATTAGGTTGTAAAGCTTAAAGTTAACATGAAATCAGAGTTGACTGTTTTCTGAACACGTGAGTATGAGAATAAGTTCCTGCATAAAGATGATTCCTCCTCAGTGTTTCTGTCTCGTTTCCAGCACTAACATCTAAACACTCTCAAATCAAGACACATTTACTGGAGAAGAAACACTAAAGATATGAAGTTAAAATGTCCAAATTGAAGTGAGTTTGAGTTTTAAAACAAGAACAAATATCTGCCAATGGAGTTGGCCTTTAATTCAAAGGGAAACAAGAGTATTTTTCTGACTCCACTGGCAGATATTTGTTCATATTTTGCCGTTTGCTCTTGTAGAGGATCGATCAGTGCGTTTCATTCCTAAGGATAAAATGTTGCTTATCCAAATGTGACTCTGAAACGATTTTCCATCACTAATCGCTCTCATACGATTACATGCATTTAAAATATTGTTCCCAGTGATGTAGTGGTCCCTGGAGAAGTGGGTATACTCTTAATTTATGCCCCAATATTTTTTTAAGCGTCCCAGCAAAGGATGAACGCTCTGTGTTATAAACAGTGACATGTAAGACTTGCATTATTATTGGATATGCAAGACTGTAGAATAGAATATAGAATATAATGAATACAATAGAACATATAGAATCACTAGTATTCTTGCATATCAGGGCCGTACGCAGGGTTATCTAAATACCCAGGTCCCATAAATATGCAATTTGCTTAATGATGCAAGTTGCGTAAACACAGACAAGCGGAGTGATAGAAGCGGAGTGATACAAGCGGAGTGATACAAGCGGTGTAATACAGGCGGAGTGATACAAGCGGAGTGATACAAGCGGAGTGAGACAAACAGTGAAACACAAGCGAAGTGATACAAGCGGAGTGATACAAGCGGAGTGAGACAAACAGTGAAATACAAGCAGAGTGATACAGGCGAAGTGATACAGGCAGAGTGATACAAGCGGAGTGATACAAGCAGAGTGATACAGGCGAAGTGATACAGGCAGAGTGATACAAGCGGAGTGATACAAGCGGAGTGATACAGGCAGAGTGATACAAGCGGAGTGATACAAGCAGAGTGTAACAGGCGGAGTGATACAAGCGGAGTGATACAGGCGGAGTGATACAAGCGGAGGGAAACAGGCGGAGTGTAACAGGCGGAGTGATACAAGCGGAGTGATACAAGCGGAGTGATACAGGCGGAGTGTAACAGGCGGAGTGATACAAGCGGAGTGATACAAGCGGAGTGATACAGGCGGAGTGTAACAGGCGGAGTGATACAAGCGGAGTGATACAAGCGGAGTGATACAAGCGGAGTGATACAGGCGGAGTGTAACAGGCGGAGTGATACAAGCGGAGTGATACAAGCGGAGTGATACAGGCGGAGTGATACAGGTGGAGTGTAACAGGCGGAGTGATACAAGCGGAGTGAGACAAACAGTGAAAAGTCGAACACATTCGAGGAAACGTTATACAAATATATTTATAGAATAATAATGGCAATATATTTAAGCTTATAATTTCCACTTTCTTTGATTAAACTGATTATTTCTGTCGGTCATTTAAAACTTCTATCGAAAAAGAGCCGTATATTTTAGCTACTTGCATCTTATCCCGCACTGTATGATTGTTAACTGAAGTGAAGCGTCGCGTTGGGATTCGTGCTCGGCTCGCGCTTCTGTGAACAAAACTCCTGCTTGCTTTGATTGGACTCAAACATTTTGACATTGACGAGCGGGTGTTTGAGTGCTGAAGCAGCTCAGATGAGAAGGTCAGTTATCGTTGCGATGGGAGAATCATTGCAGCACCAAATTAGAGTTAATATTAGGGAATTATTTCACAACTTTCATTATATAGGCTACACTAAAAAAAAACGACTGAGGTCAGGACCTCGGGGACCTCAATGATGGGTACGACCCTGACTGGGTGTTTTTTATTCACGAGATTGGATTAGCAACTAAATGATGCGCATCAGAGAGGATTTAGAAGTGGGTATACGCCGTATACCTGTGTACCCTGCACTACACCACTGCACTACACCACTGCACTACACCACTGCACTACACCACTGCACTGCACCACTGCACTGCACCACTGCACTACACCACTGCACTACACCACTGCACTGCACCACTGCACTACACCACTGCACTGCACCACTGCACTACACCACTGCACTACACCACTGCACTACACCACTGCACTGCACCACTGCACTACACCACTGCACTACACCACTGCACTGCACCACTGCACTACACCACTGCACTACACCACTGCACTGCACCACTGCACTACACCACTGCACTACACCACTGCACTGCACCACTGCACTGCACCACTGCACTGCACCACTGCACTACACCACTGCACTACACCACTGCACTGCACTACACCACTGCACTACACCCCTGCACTACACCCCTGCACTGCACTCCTGCACTGCACTCCTGCACTACACCCCTGCACTACACCACTGCACTGCACCACTGCACTACACCACTGCACTACACCACTGCACTGCACCACTGCACTACAACACTGCACCACTGCACTACACCACTGCACTACACCACTGCACTACACCACTGCACTACACCCCTGCACTACACCCCTGCACTACACCCCTGCACTAAACCACTGCACTACACCACTGCACTACACCCCTGCACTACACTCCTGCACTACACCCCTGCACTATACCCCTGCACTACACCACTGCACTACAACACTGCACTGCACTACAACACTGCACTACACCCCTGCACTACACCACTGCACTACACCCCTGCACTACACTCCTGCACTACAACACTGCACTACACCACTGCACTACAACACTGCACTACACTCCTGCGCTACACCCCTGCACTACACCCCTGCACTACACCACTGCACTACACCCCTGCACTGCACTCCTGCACTACACTCCTGCACTACAACACTGCACTACAGCACTGCACTACACCACTGCACTACAACACTGCACTACACTCCTGCACTACACCCCTGCACTACACTCCTGCACTACACCCCTGCACTACACCACTGCACTACACTCCTGCACTACACCCCTGCACTACACCACTGCACTACACCCCTGCACTACACCACTGCACTACACCACTGCACTACACCACTGCACTACAACACTGCACTACACTCCTGCACTACACCCCTGCACTACACTCCTGCACTACACCCCTGCACTACACCACTGCACTACACCCCTGCACTACACCCCTGCACTACACCACTGCACTACACCCCTGCACTACAACACTGCACTACAGCTACACCACTGTGCTACACCACTGCACTACACCCCTGCTCTACACCACTGCGCTACACCACTGCACTACACCACTGCACTACACCCTTGCGCTACAACACTGCACTACAGCTACACCACTGTGCTACACCACTGCACTACACCACTGCACTACACCCCTGCGCTACACCCCTGCACTACAACACTGCACTACACCACTGCACTACACCACTGCGCTACACCACTGCGCTACACCACTGCACTACACCACTGCACTGCACCACTGCACTACACCACTGCACACACCACTGCACTGCACCACTGCGCTACACCACTGCACTACACCACTGCACTACACCACTGCACTACAACACTGCACTACACCACTGCACTGCACCACTGCACTGCACCACTGCACTACACCACTGCACTACACCACTGCACTACACCACTGCACTGCACCACTGCACTACACCACTGCACTACACCACTGCACTACACCACTGCACTGCACCACTGCACTACACCACTGCACTGCACCACTGCACTACAACACTGCACTGCACCACTGCACTACACCACTGCACTACACCCCTGCACTGCACTCCTGCACTGCACCACTGCACTACACTCCTGCACTACACCCCTGCACTACACCACTGCACTACACTCCTGCACTACACCCCTGCACTACACCACTGCACCCCTGCACTGCACTCCTGCACTACACTCCTGCACTACAACACTGCACTACACCACTGCACTACACCACTGCACTACAACACTGCACTACACTCCTGCGCTACACACCTGCACTACACCACTGCACTACACTCCTGCACTACACCCCTGCACTACACCACTGCACTACACCACTGCACTACACCACTGCACTACAACACTGCACTACACTCCTGCACTACACCCCTGCACTACACTCCTGCACTACACCACTGCACTACACCCCTGCACTACACCCCTGCACTACACCACTGCACTGCACCACTGCACTACACCACTGCACTACACCACTGCACTACACCCCTGCACTACAGCTACACCACTGTGCTACACCACTGCACTACACCCCTGCACTACACCACTGCGCTACACCACTGCACTACACCACTGCACTACACCACTGCACTACACCCCTGCGCTACACCCCTGCGCTACACCACTGCCCTACACCACTGCGCTACACCACTGCGCTACACCACTGCACTACACCACTGCACTACACCACTGCGCTACACCCCTGCACTACAACACTGCGCTACACCACTGCACTACACCACTGCACTACACCACTGCGCTACACCACTGCGCTACACCACTGCACTACACCACTGCACTGCACCACTGCACTACACCACTGCACTACACCACTGCACTGCACCACTGCGCTACACCACTGCGCTACACCACTGCACTACACCACTGCACTACACCACTGCACTACACCACTGTGCTACACCCCTGCACTACACCCCTGCACTACAACACTGCGCTACACCACTGCACTACACCACTGCGCTACACCACTGCGCTACACCACTGCGCTACACCACTGCACTACACCCCTGCACTACACCCCTGCGCTACAACACTGCGCTACACCACTGCACTACACCACTGCACTACACCACTGCGCTACACCACTGCGCTACACCACTGCACTACACCACTGCACTGCACCACTGCACTACACCACTGCACTACACCACTGCACTGCACCACTGCACTGCACCACTGCGCTACACCACTGCGCTACACCCACTGCGCTACACCACTGCACTACACCACTGCACTGCACCACTGCACTACACCACTGCACTACACCACTGCACTACACCACTGGTTGTTCCCACCACCGAGTCCTTGCAGTTTGAGTTCTGTACAAACACTAGCTGCAGAATTGCACATTGTTCACGTAATGTTTTTCTTCTTCTAGTCTCGTCTAGTCTGATACAGATGGCAGAGTGTGACAGATGAGGGTGTATCTTCACTCATTAGACAACTATGTGTGTTATAGAGAAGTGAGCGACTGTCATTAATAACACACACACACACACACTCATCTCCGGTTTAATACCGATGGCTAGATTACAGCACATTAATCTCTCTCTCTCATCTCTTTGTGTCTCTGTCTTGTGTGCTCATATAATGGAGCCGGTTTCAGGATCATCACTCATGGCTCTTTGTGTGTGTCTTTGTCTCAGTGTTTCTCGTTGTTATTGATATGGAGACGCTCAAGTGGCTCTCAGTGCTAATGCTGTCGCTGGACTGAAGCCAGTCTCAATCACACCGTCCAGGACACTTTCTGGAGACGCTCTAACTCCAGCTGTTCCCGACACAGAAGCACACATAGAGAAGGTAATTGCAACTTTTTATTTAGTAATTCTGACTTTTTTGATCACAATTGCAAGTTGTAAAGTCAGATTTGCTAATATAAAGTCGCAATAAAGTCAGACTTGCTAATATAAAGTTGCAATTGTGTTATAAAGTCAGAATTGTGTGTTATAAAGTCAGAATTGCGTGTTATAAAGTCAGAATTGTTTGTTATAAAGTCAGAATTGTGTGTTATAAGGTCAGAATTGTTTGTTATAAAGTCAGAATTGTGTGTTATAAAGTCAGAATTGTGTTATAAAGTCAGAATTGCGCGATATAGTCAGAATTGCATATTATAAAGTTAAAGCTATTGTGAGATAAAAAGTTGCAATTATCTTTTAAAATGTTTTCTTCTGTGGCGGACACAAGCTTCAGACCCCTTAGCTTTCTTACAGTACCAACATTTCAGTTGTTGATTGCCATTACTAGAAATATTATGTAAAAACTTATATATACTGTATTTATATATACTGTGCATCAACTCTGAATACAGTTTTTATAATCCTGAATAAAAGCATCATCGTTGCGTTCGGTCCTGCAGTGTGAAGGCCAAACTTAACGCACATACTGGACACCAATCAGAGTGTTTTCTCTGGCCTGTGTGTGTGTGTGTGTGTGTGTGTGTGTGTGTGTGTGTGTGTGTGTGTGTGTGTGTGTGTGTGTGAGTGTGTGTGAGTGTGTGTGTGTGTGTGTGAGTTACTGCAGATCAAGAGTTACTGCTATCAAACACACACTGTTACGCTGAGCAGGTGTTACGGCTCCGGTGTGTGTGTGTGTGTGTGTGTGTGTGTGAGAGAGTGAGGTGACGAGGTTCTGATTCTTACCGATTCCTAATTTCGATTCCAATAAGGTAAAATATACTTAGATATCGTTCACATTTAGTCTTATTGTGAAGCTGTAACTGTATCTGAATATCCTGAGCAGAAATCATCAGCTGAAGAACTCTTACAGGAGCGTTCGCCTGCGGGTTAAACACACCAGAACAACTAGCAGAACTAATACACACTCCAGCATTATTACACGCAATAAACACTCAGTTATTAAACAAGAACAAGTGAAAAATTAGCAGTCGCAACAAATAGACACAACAGAACAAAGATACGATAGAAATAAACAGTGTGTTTTAAGATTTTCAGGTTCAGGAACTGTAATCACATGTAGAATAACACTGAAGTTTATAAATAAAATATACATTACAGATATAGTTACAGAAGTTACTCAGTGAAGAGCGAGTGTGTGTTCTCAGTCTTCTGTTTACAATAAGGTTCATTATTAACATTACTGAACTACTCTAGTTAACATGACCAATACTTTACTTATCAACTTATCAATCTTAGTTATTATTCATTTCAACATAACCCTAATCGTCTATTACGTTATTAAAATCAAAGGTTGTATTAGTTAACATTAGTTAATGCACAGTGAACTAACATGAACAGCTGTGTTTGTATTAACTAACATTAACAAAGATTAATAAATACAGTAACACATGTGTTGCTCATTGTTAGTGAATACATAACTGATGTTTACTGATGAACCGTATTGTGAAGTGTTGGTGTTGTTATAGAGACGGGGGAATATGAGCGCTGTCCCTTTAAGAGCTGCGAGTCCAGTACACTGACACACACACACACACCAGCACAGAAAACGCAGTCTCGCGCTCGAACGCTTTACACTCATGCTGAACGCTCAGAGTCGTCGATACGAGGAATCGAGATTTTAAATGCTGGACAACGAGGCAGAAACACTTGCCTCGTTTCCACCAGAACAGAACTGGTCCGGAACTGGTGCCGGTGCAAAGTTCTCAGAACCGGTTTGTTTTCCCACTGACTAGAGAGCCCAGCGGACGCCGTCGCTACGTCACTGTGTACGTCGCCATACGCCTAGCTTTCCCGTTCCCGCCGTGTTGTTGGTCACACACACCACCCCCCCCCCCACACACACACACACCCATAAGCATGACGTGGGAAAGAACAGTTCCAGTCCAGCTAAGAGTTGGTGCCGCTTTGGAAGCCATTTTCCTGGCCGAGGACCGGTTCTTTGGCTGTGGAAACACACAGAGCTGGTTCTCGAGTGGACACCGGCCCCGGACCGGCTCCAGAGACGCTTTGGTGGAAACGGGGCGACTGAGGAAGAGCATCAGTGTTCGTCCACTTTCACATGTTTGTCAGTGACAGTTTGTTAAATGAGAAGGAATGACAAATGTGAGTTCTGGATAACCGCTTCTCTCGGCCCCCAACACTGAGCCCGAACGAGCCCAGATCACATTTCTCTGTGTGTGTGTGTGTGTGAGTTCGGTGACGTCTGCCCTGAAGACCTCAGTAAGTGGAAAGCGTGTGTGAACTGCCATGCTGATGGTCCGGGTTTGATTTAGGAGTTGTTTTTCAGTCTGATGGGATCCAGAGTGTGTGTGAGAGAAAGAGAGAGAGTGTGTGTGTGTGTGTGTGTGTGTGTGTGAGAGAGAGAGAGAGAGAGAGAGAGAGATAGTGAGTGTGTGTGTGTGTGTGTGTGAGAGAGAGAGAAATAGTGAGTGTGTAAGAGAGAGAGAGAGTGTGTGTGAGAGAGAGAGAGAAATAGTGAGTGTAAGTATGTGTGTGTGAGAGAGAGAAATAGTGAGTCTAAGTATGTGTGTGTGAGAGAGAGAAATAGTGAGTGTAAGTATGTGTGTGTGAGAGAGAGAAATAGTGAGTGTAAGTATGTGTGTGAGAGAGAGAGAGAAATAGTGAGTGTAAGTATGTGTGTGAGAGAGAGAAATAGTGAGTGTGTGAGAGAGAGAAATAGTGAGTGTGTGTGTGAGAGAGAGAAATAGTGAGTGTGTGTGTGAGAGAGAGAAAGAGTGAGTGTGTGTGTGTGTTTGTGTGTGTGAGAGAGAGAGAAATAGTGAGTGTGTGTGTGTGAGAGAGAGAAATAGTAAGTGTGTGTGTGAGAGAGAGAGAAACAGTGAGTGTGTGTGTGTGTGAGAGAGAGAGAAATAGTGTGTGTGTGTGTGAGTGTGAGAGAGAGAGAGAGAAAGAGTGTGTTCGCTGTTTGAGTGTTTGTTAAGAGATTTGTGTTTTTCCACCCAGCGCAGTGACACAGGCCACATTGCCCGAACACACACACACACGTCAGCTTTATTGTGATTTCGACATTTTCCTGAATTTTCTTCTACAGTCAGTGTGTGTGTGTGTGTGTGTGTGACTGCTCCCCGAGGAACGCTCATGGCTCAGAGTTTGCTCTGTCAAAGATCATTGCACTTATTACTGCGTTCTCTGTTGAGTTTAAAGTCAACATGAAATCAACATCGACTTCATGTACGTTCCTCATTCATGTTCTTGAGGGCGGTTCCTCGTGTTCCTCGTGTTCTTGAGGGCGGTTCCTCGTGTTCTTGAGGGCTGTTCCTCATGTTCCTCGTGTTCTTGAGGGCTGTTCCTCATGTTCCTCGTGTTCTTGAGGGCGGTTCCTCGTGTTCTTGAGGGCGGTTCCTCATGTTCTTGAGGGCGGTTCCTCGTGTTCCTCATGTTCCTCGTGTTCTTGATGGCGGTTCCTCGTGTTCCTCGTGTTCTTGAGGGCTGTTCCTCGTGTTCCTCATGTTCTTGAGGGCTGTTCCTCGTGTTCCTCATGTTCTTGAGGGCTGTTCCTCGTGTTCCTCGTGTTCCTCATGTTCTTGAGGGCGGTTCCTCGTGTTCCTCGTGTTCTTGAGGGCGGTTCCTCGTGTTCTTGAGGGCGGTTCCTCGTGTTCTTGAGGGCGGTTCCGGGTGTTCTTGAGGGCGGTTCCTCGTGTTCTTGAGGGCTGTTTCTCGTGTTCTTGAGGGCGGTTCCTCGTGTTCTTGAGGGCTGTTCCTCGTGTTCCTCGTGTTCTTGAGGGCGGTTCCTCGTGTTCCTCATGTTCCTCGTGTTCTTGAGGGCGGTTCCTCGTGTTCCTCGTGTTCTTGATGGCGGTTCCTCGTGTTCCTCGTGTTCTTGAGGGCGGTTCCTCGTGTTCCTCATGTTCCTCGTGTTCTTGAGGGCTGTTCCTCGTGTTCTTGAGGGCGGTTCCTCGTGTTCCTCATGTTCCTCGTGTTCTTGAGGGCGGTTCCTCGTGTTCCTCATGTTCCTCATGTTCCTCGTGTTCTTGAGGGCGGTTCCTCGTGTTCCTCATGTTCCTCGTGTTCTTGAGGGCGGTTCCTCGTGTTCCTCATGTTCCTCGTGTTCTTGAGGGCGGTTCCTTGTGTTCCTCATGTTCTTGAGGGCGGTTCCTCGGGTTCCTCGTGTTCTTGAGGGCGGTTCCTCGTGTTCTTGAGGGCGGTTCCTCGTGTTCTTGATGGCGGTTCCTTGTGTTCTTCATGTTCTTGAGGGCGGTTCCTCGGGTTCCTCGTGTTCTTGAGGGTGGTTCCTCGTGTTCCTCATGTTCTTGAGGGCGGTTCCTCGTGTTCTTGAGGGCTGTTCCTCATGTTCCTCGTGTTCTTGAGGGCGGTTCCTCGTGTTCTTGAGGGCGGTTCCTCGTGTTCTTGAGGGCGGTTCCTCGTGTTCCTCATGTTCCTCGTGTTCTTGATGGCGGTTCCTCGTGTTCCTCGTGTTCTTGAGGGCTGTTCCTCGTGTTCCTCATGTTCTTGAGGGCTGTTCCTCGTGTTCCTCATGTTCTTGAGGGCTGTTCCTCGTGTTCCTCGTGTTCCTCATGTTCTTGAGGGCGGTTCCTCGTGTTCCTCGTGTTCTTGAGGGCGGTTCCTCGTGTTCTTGAGGGCGGTTCCTCGTGTTCTTGAGGGCGGTTCCGGGTGTTCTTGAGGGCGGTTCCTCGTGTTCTTGAGGGCTGTTTCTCGTGTTCTTGAGGGCGGTTCCTCGTGTTCTTGAGGGCTGTTCCTCGTGTTCCTCGTGTTCTTGAGGGCGGTTCCTCGTGTTCTTGAGGGCGGTTCCTCGTGTTCCTCATGTTCCTCGTGTTCTTGAGGGCGGTTCCTTGTGTTCCTCGTGTTCTTGATGGCGGTTCCTCGTGTTCCTCGTGTTCTTGAGGGCGGTTCCTCGTGTTCCTCATGTTCCTCGTGTTCTTGAGGGCTGTTCCTCGTGTTCTTGAGGGCGGTTCCTCGTGTTCCTCATGTTCCTCGTGTTCTTGAGGGCGGTTCCTCGTGTTCCTCATGTTCCTCATGTTCCTCGTGTTCTTGAGGGCGGTTCCTCGTGTTCCTCATGTTCCTCGTGTTCTTGAGGGCGGTTCCTCGTGTTCCTCATGTTCCTCGTGTTCTTGAGGGCGGTTCCTTGTGTTCCTCATGTTCTTGAGGGCGGTTCCTCGGGTTCCTCGTGTTCTTGAGGGCGGTTCCTCGTGTTCTTGAGGGCGGTTCCTCGTGTTCTTGATGGCGGTTCCTTGTGTTCTTCATGTTCTTGAGGGCGGTTCCTCGGGTTCCTCGTGTTCTTGAGGGCGGTTCCTCGTGTTCCTCATGTTCTTGAGGGCGGTTCCTCGTGTTCCTCATGTTCTTGAGGGCGGTTCCTCGTGTTCTTGAGGGCGTTCCTCATGTTCCTCGTGTTCTTGAGGGCTGTTCCTCATGTTCTTGAGGGCTGTTCCTCGTGTTCTTGAGGGCTGTTCCTCGTGTTCTTGAGGGCGGTTCCTCGTGTTCCTCGTGTTCTTGAGGGCGGTTCCTCGTGTTCCTCGTGTTCTTGAGGGCTGTTCCTCGTGTTCTTGAGGGCGGTTCCTCGTGTTCTTGAGGGCGGTTCCTCGTGTTCCTCGTGTTCTTGATGGCGGTTCCTCGTGTTCGTCGTGTTCTTGATGGCGGTTCTTCGTGTTCCTCGTGTTCTTGAGGGCGGTTCCTCGTGTTCCTCGTGTTCTTGATGGCGGTTCCTCGTGTTCCTCGTGTTCTTGATGGCTGTTCCTTGTGTTCCTCGTGTTCTTGATGACGGTTCCTTGTGTTCTTGAGGGCGGTTCCTTGTGTTCCTCATGTTCCTCGTGTTCTTGAGGGCGGTTCCTCGTGTTCCTCGTGTTCTTGAGGGCGGTTCCTCGTGTTCCTCGTGTTCTTGATGGCGGTTCCTCGTTTTCCTCATGTTCTTGAGGGCGGTTCCTCGTGTTCTTGAGGGCGGTTCCTCGTGTTCCTCATGTTCTTGAGGGAGGTTCCTTGTGTTCTTGAGGGCGGTTCCTCGTGTTCCTCATGTTCCTCGTGTTCTTGAGGGCGGTTCCTCGTGTTCCTCATGTTCCTCGTGTTCTTGAGGGCGGTTCCTCGTGTTCCTCGTGTTCTTGATGGCGGTTCCTCGTGTTCCTTGTGTTCTTGAGGGCGGTTCCTCGTGTTCCTCATGTTCCTCGTGTTCTTGAGGGCGGTTCCTTGTGTTCCTCGTGTTCTTGAGGGCGGTTCCTCGTGTTCCTCGTGTTCTTGAGGGCTGTTCCTCGTGTTCTTGAGGGCGGTTCCTCGTGTTCCTCGTGTTCTTGAGGGCGGTTCCTCGTGTTCCTCGTGTTCTTGATGGCGGTTCCTCGTTTTCCTCATGTTCTTGAGGGCGGTTCCTCGTGTTCTTGAGGGCGGTTCCTCGTGTTCCTCATGTTCTTGAGGGAGGTTCCTTGTGTTCTTGAGGGCGGTTCCTCGTGTTCCTCATGTTCCTCGTGTTCTTGAGGGCGGTTCCTCGTGTTCCTCATGTTCCTCGTGTTCTTGAGGGCGGTTCCTCGTGTTCCTCGTGTTCTTGATGGCGGTTCCTCGTGTTCCTTGTGTTCTTGAGGGCGGTTCCTCGTGTTCCTCATGTTCCTCGTGTTCTTGAGGGCGGTTCCTCGTGTTCCTCGTGTTCTTGAGGGCGGTTCCTCGTGTTCCTCGTGTTCTTGAGGGCTGTTCCTCGTGTTCTTGAGGGCGGTTCCTCGTGTTCTTGAGGGCGGTTCCTCGTGTTCCTCGTGTTCTTGATGGCGGTTCCTCGTGTTCGTCGTGTTCTTGATGGCGGTTCTTCGTGTTCCTCGTGTTCTTGAGGGCGGTTCCTCGTGTTCCTCGTGTTCTTGATGGCGGTTCCTCGTGTTCTTGATGGCTGTTCCTTGTGTTCCTCGTGTTCTTGATGACGGTTCCTCGTGTTCTTGAGGGCGGTTCCTTGTGTTCCTCATGTTCCTCGTGTTCTTGAGGGCGGTTCCTCGTGTTCCTCGTGTTCTTGAGGGCGGTTCCTCGTGTTCTTGATGGCGGTTCCTCGTTTTCCTCATGTTCTTGAGGGCGGTTCCTCGTGTTCTTGAGGGCGGTTCCTCGTGTTCCTCATGTTCTTGAGGGAGGTTCCTTGTGTTCTTGAGGGCGGTTCCTCGTGTTCCTCATGTTCCTCGTGTTCTTGAGGGCGGTTCCTCGTGTTCCTCATGTTCCTCGTGTTCTTGAGGGCGGTTCCTCGTGTTCCTCGTGTTCTTGATGGCGGTTCCTCGTGTTCCTTGTGTTCTTGAGGGCGGTTCCTCGTGTTCCTCATGTTCCTCGTGTTCTTGAGGGCGGTTCCTTGTGTTTCTCATGTTCTTGAGGGCGGTTCCTCGGGTTCCTCGTGTTCTTGAGGGCGGTTCCTCATGTTCTTGAGGGCGGTTCCTCGTGTTCCTCATGTTCTTGAGGGCGGTTCCTCGGGTTCCTCGTGTTCTTGAGGGCTGTTCCTCGTGTTCTTGAGGGCGGTTCCTCGTGTTCCTCGTGTTCTTGAGGGCTGTTCCTCGTGTTCTTGAGGGCGGTTCCTCGTGTTCTTGAGGGCGGTTCCTCGTGTTCCTCATGTTCCTCGTGTTCTTGAGGGCTGTTCCTCGTGTTCTTGAGGGCGGTTCCTCGTGTTCCTCATGTTCCTCGTGTTCTTGAGGGCGGTTCCTCGTGTTCTTGAGGGCGGTTCCTCGTGTTCCTCATGTTCCTCGTGTTCTTGAGGGCGGTTCCTCGTGTTCCTCATGTTCCTCGTGTTCTTGAGGGCGGTTCCTCGTGTTCTTGAGGGCGGTTCCTCGTGTTCCTCATGTTCCTCGTGTTCTTGAGGGCGGTTCCTTGTGTTCCTTATGTTCTTGAGGGCGGTTCCTCGGGTTCCTCGTGTTCTTGAGGGCGGTTCCTCGTGTTCTTGAGGGCGGTTCCTCGTGTTCTTGAGGGCGGTTCCTCGTGTTCCTCGTATTCCTCGTGTTCTTGATGGCGGTTCCTTGTGTTCTTCATGTTCTTGAGGGCGGTTCCTCGGGTTCCTCGTGTTCTTGAGGGCGGTTCCTCGTGTTCCTCATGTTCTTGAGGGCGGTTCCTCGTGTTCCTCATGTTCTTGAGGGCGGTTCCTCGTGTTCTTGAGGGTGGTTCCTCGTGTTCTTGAGGGCGGTTCCTCATGTTCTTGAGGGCGGTTCCTTGTGTTCTTGAGGGCGGTTCCTCATGTTCCTCGTGTTCTTGAGGGCGGTTCCTCGTGTTCTTGATGGCGGTTCCTCGGGTTCCTCGTGTTCTTGAGGGCGGTTCCTCGTGTTCCTCGTGTTCTTGAGGGCGGTTCCGGGTGTTCTTGAGGGCGGTTCCTCGTGTTCTTGAGGGCGGTTCCTCGTGTTCTTGAGGGCGGTTCCTCGTGTTCCTCGTGTTCTTGAGGGCGGTACCTGGTGTTCTTGAGGGCGGTTCCGGGTGTTCCTCGTGTTCTTGAGGGCGGTTCCGGGTGTTCTTGAGGGCGGTTCCGGGTGTTCCTCGTGTTCTTGAGGGCGGTTCCGGGTGTTCCTCATGTTCTTGAGGGCGGTTCCGGGTGTTCTTGAGGGGTTCCGGGTGTTCTTGAGGGCGGTTCCTCGTGTTCTTGAGGGCGGTTCCGGGTGTTCCTCATGTTCTTGAGGGCGGTTCCTCGTGTTCTTGAGGGCGGTTTCTCGTGTTCTTGAGGGCGGTTCCGGGTGTTCCTCATGTTCTTGAGGGCGGTTCCGGGTGTTCTTGAGGGCGGTTCCTCGTGTTCTTGAGGGCGGTTTCTCGTGTTCTTGAGGGCGGTTCCTCGTGTTCTTGAGGGCGGTTCCTCGTGTTCTTGAGGGCGGTTCCTCGTGTTCTTGAGGGCGGTTCCGGGTGTTCCTCATGTTCTTGAGGGCGGTTCCGGGTGTTCTTGAGGGCGGTTTCTCGTGTTCTTGAGGGCGGTTCCGGGTTTTCTTGAGGGCGGTTCCTCGTGTTCTTGAGGGCGGTTCCTCATGTTCCTCGTGTTCTAAAAGGCGGTTCCTTGTGATTCTGGAGCAAAAACACGAAACCACTCTCCTCTCCGAGTGACGTCAGATGTGTTCCACATGTAGGCCACGATGGAAGCGAACGCTGTTTCATGTTCACTGCACTGAAGTGTTTCTGTCCCGTTTTCCAGCACTAACATCTAAACATTCTAAAATCAAGACACGTTTACTGGAGAAGAAGCAACAGTGAAGATATGAAGACTTGGTTTATACAAATTTTTAGTTTGTGCTTAAAACAAGTAACAAATACAGACTTTGGTTTCTTGACAAATCTGAGCATTTTGTGAGATTACTGGGAAACACCTGAGACACACTCACTCTCACTGGTGTGTGTGTTTGTGTGTGTTTGAGTGAGAGAGAGAGAGAGTGTGTGTGTGTGTGTGTCTTTGTTTGAGTGAGTGAGTGAGTGTGTGTGTGTGTGTGTGTGTGTGTGTTTGTGTTTGAGTGAGAGAGTGTGTGTGTGTGTTTGAGTGAGAGAGTGTGTGTGTGTGTGTGTGTGTGTGTGTTTTTGAGTGAGAGAGTGTGTGTGTGTGTGAGAGTGTGTGTGTGTGTGTGTTTGAGTGAGAGAGTGTGTGTGTGTGTTTGTGAGAGTGTTTGAGGGAAAGAGGAGGTGAAGGAGGTTAATTACTCACTGATCAGGGCTTGTGTCTTACACCCGACTTTAGTCTAGAGTTTCCACCTGTAATAGCCTCACCTGTGTGTGTGTGTGTGTGTGTGTGTGGTCAGGTCACGTCAGTCCTCGGAGCAGCCCATCCATTATGTGCAACAGAGTAAAGATGCCATTTCACACACACACACACACACACACACACACAGAGATGCACACACACACATTCACATTCAAGTCAAGTCACCTTTATCTTTATTTATAAAGCGGTTTTTACAACACAGATTGTATCAAAGCAGCTTCACAGTGATAACATGAAAATAATGTAATAAAGTTTGTTTCTAGAAGAGAATAGCGTCTCAGTCCACCTGAAGTAAGGCAGATCAATAATATAGCTGAATATTAAATGTCCCTAAGCAGCCGAAAGCCAAAGGCAACAGAGGAACCAGAACTCCATCAGTGACAGAATGGAGAAACCCTCGAGAGAACCCAGACTCAGTCTCAGTTCTCCTCTGGCCAACGAGCCAACAGTGTGTGATCATGATCCAGGAGCATTACAGGTCAGAGGTCAGACTGGATCAGAACATTCACAATATTATCCAGTTCCTCTGGTCTTCACAGGGCTGAGGCTGGCACTGCAGGGATGGGATGTGGACGTGTCCAGGCGCAGGTCCACCGTCCTGATACGGCCCGGATCCGGCTGACTTCATTAAACCTCGGGTTAAGCAGAGAGACTAATGTTAGCATAGATGCCATTCTTCTTATGATGTAACGAGTACATCCGGTGTTCCCGGTTCCGGCTGACCTAATCTATGCAGCCTAATAATAAACACACACTCTCGCACTCACACACACACACACACACTCACACACACTAATGAGCTACTTTAAGAGCCTCCACATTATTGGGCGATTCACACACACTCTCACACACACATGTACACACACACACACACTCTCTCTCACACACACACACACACACACACTCACACACACTAATGAGCTGCTTTAAGAGCCTCCACATTATTGGGCGATTAGGAAAGAGAAACACAGAAAGAGAGTTTATGATGTCGAACACATTCAGCACTTCAGCTCATGTTGTGTTTGCTTCTCTCCACTGAATCACGTGTGTGTTCTTCACACTAAAAGTGATTAAGAGTCCAAACTAATGATGTTGTTTTAACTTAACTCTGTCTGACCCGAGGGCTAATTGGCCGCTTTATTAATGCGTAATGAACATGAACAGCAGCCTTGAGGAACATCAGCACATGTGGAGTCCCGTCGGTTCTCCGTGTGTTTGAGTTTCCACGTCCAGGGAATAACGGGTGCGAAACAACAGGACCATTTAAACACAACCTGAACGTTCGCCATTATGTAAAATACATTATGTTTGCAGTATTTATTCTGTCCGAGCTAAAAATATCTAATCTCTGGAGCGATCTGCATTCCTTCCGATGGATGTAGAAACACTTGAGTCTTTACTAGTGGGTTACGTTACCTTATATTATACATTATGCATTATTAATATTAATTATGAACCTGTATATAGTTAGTAGTCTTCAGGGAAGTATGAATAATAGCAGTTATTGATTAGCTAATAGTGAACTTTCACATTCACTCGAGCGCTATTACTCACTAACTCATTAATCAGAGTTTCTTGTTAATTAATAGTAGTTACTAGAATGTTAATAGTGTGTTACTCATATGTCCCTGTGTAGTTATTGATTAATAAACAGTGTTATAACGTGTTAACGATTTGCTGTAATTGACTGTTGGTCTTCATCAAACAATCATGATGTTCTTGACAGCGCCTTGAATAAACTATGCGTTTCTTATCATGCATTGCATTAAAATAAAGTAACGAGAGGAACGTCGCCCAGCGTAGCGAAGTAAAAGTGCAGTTTTTTCATTAGAAATGTGCTTGAGTTAAATTAAAAGTACTCTTATTTAAATCTATTCTTAAAAGTACACATTTTCCCCAAACACCCCCTCCTCTGACAACCAGGCACTGGAAACACAGTACAGGGCTCATAACGTCTCCATGTTACTATTTAATAATAACAGCACTGAATGCGTCCACACGCTTGACCTTTGGTGTGTGTGAGGATATGATATGTGAATTTTGAGTTTTGTCTGATCATATGTTTAAATAATTGAGCGCCGTGCCAGAGAAGAGCTGATGTGTGATGAGCTTCTTCTCAGCCAGAAGAACCTGATCCCTGAGCGAGAGAAAGAGAGCAGACACGCTCACCTGACACCTGCACACACACACACACACACACCATCTGTCATCATCCGTAAGTGGCCAGAGACACACACTTACAGCCCTGCTTGCATTCTGACACACACACACTCACACTTTAATGCCTCGCAACCAATTAACCGCAGCGATTATGTGCTGAAATATTCAGGGTGTGTGTGGACACACTATCTGTGGCTCTTCTTCTCCTCCTTCATTTGTTTATTTATTTATTCACTCGTCTTTTCATCCCGATCTTCCCCCTCTCCTCCAGGACAAAAGCGGCGCAGAAGCCAGCGCTCTCAGGTGTGTGTGTGGAGAATCTCAGGTGTGTGTGTGGAGAATGTCAGGTGAAACCGGAGCCACACACACACACATATCTGTGGTCTTTGTGTGACTGTCAGGCTTTAACGCCTCTGAGCTTCTATGCGAGCGAGAGAATAGTTTCCCTGTATTGTGTGTCGGCGGGAAGAGTAAACCCTCGGACAGACGAGAGACGAAGGACACATTTACAAAAGTGCTTGTTTACAATAAAATACTGTAAGAACAGAACATGCAGTTGTTATTTTCTAAATCCTACGGAGGCCCTGAAGGGACATGGTGACGGAGAAACCATGAGGTGCGAGGAGTTCTCTCGCAACAGTTGTGCTCCCCTCAGAAACATTGTTTTCTTGCGGATCTTGCGAGTTCTTGGTTAGCGAGCGCAATGTTTTTTCAGGGAACACAAAAGCATCGAAGTATATTCTTTCCATCACCATGTTTGTTTATTGGCTCATCGTAAAAACCAGTCATCAGGAATCTGTGCGATCAGGAGTTTTACATTTACACACAGATTTCACTCCATTCGACTTGGTCAAGAGATTTCCCTGACCAACTGTGTGTGTGTGTGTGTGTGTGTGTGTGTGTGTGAGTGATTGCGTGTGTGAGTGAGTGTGTGTGTGTGTCAGTGTGAGTGTGTCTGTGTGCGTGTGTCTGTGTGAGTGTGTGTCTGTGTGTGTGTCTGTGTGTGTGTGTGTCTGTGTGTGTGTACTCGTGCGCTCTCTGAGAGATGGTTTTCTCTGCACACTTACATATTTCTGGCATGAAACTGAATAGGCTGACAGGTCTTTAACTGATTGGTAGCAATCATGTCGTTATCTGCAGAGCACAGCTGATTGGCTGCTGTTGAATCAGCGGTAGGGCTGCACAACATATCGAAATTATCAAAATATTGCAAATGTATATTTCACGATATGCATATCGCAACGGCTTGCAATAACTGCGGTAAATGAGCAAAAGACAGAGAGAATCACTCGCTGCTCTTGGCTGAATAACCTTTGTAGCTTTAATAAGAATCAGTATATATTTAATTCATACTGTGAAAACTGAGCAATGTTTTATTTTTACATGTGATTATTCAGTTTCTGTTGTTAAATAACCCTAATGTAGGATAACGTATTCGGTTACTAATGTAACCTCGGTTCCCTGAGAGTAGAGAACGAGTATTGCGTAGCTAATATCTAGCTAATATCCTAATATTTTGAGTCAAATCCAGACTCAAAACACATCTGTTTAGCTATGCATTTACTGAATGAGCACTGTGCCACTGTCCGTCCGACTGTTTTTACTGTACTGGTTTTGTCTTTGTTTGTTTTCTAATTTCTAATTTATTTATTTACTTATTTTTATAATCTCTGGAAGAGATTTTGAAGGAGAGCGGGAGAGTCTTCACTCCGATGAGGCGAGTGAAGGAGTAAGTTATACTGCTGTATAAGAAGTCGCTGAGAGCGTCGTTAAGGGTAACGGCAGCAGACAGCGCACACGAAGCGTGATCTGTGGGGCCCCGCTGGGCATTACTGGTGTAGCACCACCCCAGCAGAGTACGTCCCTGGGCTAGAGGTCCAGTGGCACCGTAAACCGGCTCAATCTCTTCCATCTCAGATAGGGGTGGACCAGTACTACTTTATTTGATTTTTTATTCTAAACTGTTTTAATTATTCTTATTTGTTTTGATTATTTTAATTTCTTCTATGTAAAGCACTTTGAATTGCCATTGTGTATGAAATGTGCTATATAAATAAACTTGCCTTGCCTTGCCTAATACGCAGTGGGAAAACTCCTTTTCCTCTAAATATTGAAGTTTTAATTTAAAACGCAGTGCAGCTGCACAGTGAAACGCAGCAGAGCGTCTAGCTCTCTCATTGGCTGCGCTGCAGCAACTGCACATCCAATGGCCGAGCGCCTTTGAACGCGCGACCAATCAACTGACTTGGCGCCGAGTACGTCAGAGCGCGCCTAAATGGGCGTATAAATATAGCACATTTCAGCCAAAATACCAGGTTTAAATCGACTGAAGCCACACATCCTGGCAGATTGCAATAGTGCGGCAGGCTACGCAATACTCGTTCCCTTACTCTCAGGGAACCGAGGTTACGTTAGTAACCGAGTACGTTCCCTTTCGAGAACGGTCACTTCGTATTGCGTAGCTAATACGCAGTGGGAACGCAATGTAAAACGCCGCACATTAGCAACTGGCTGAATAACTGGAGCCTAGGAACACCCCGAGGCTCAACAGAACAGGCCATAATCCGTCTCCCAGTAAAATGACACTAACCGGACAGGGTCGGGTTCATGAATAAAACTGGGGCTTATAACCGTCCTAGGACTACTTGTGGTTATGGACAGTAACATGCTAGACAGATAAAAACCAGACACCGTCAGGTTAATATCATACCGAGAGGACAGCGAGGACCAGCCGGCCTCCGCACAAGTATCTTGAATTGGTACGCCACTGGACCACGCTCACGATGAGGCCATGCCTCTCGTGGAATGGGCTTTAGCGCCTATGGGACAGACCTGGCCCACAGAGGCGTATGCCAGCGAGATCGCGTCCACTATCCATCTGGATAGTCTCTGCTTCGTGACCGGAACCCCTTTGGTGCGGCCACCGAAGCAAACAAAGCTGTTCTCACTGCCTAACCGGCACAGAACGCTCTAAGTATTTTTTTATAGCCCTAACGGGACAAAGTAGATTAGCGCCACCATCATTTCCGAGGGTGGTATTGCTAACAGAGCAATAACCTGAGCTCTGAACAGGGCCGCCACGTACACTTTAAGCGTGGATGGGGAGTGACCCGCATCCAAAAGCTCTTGTAGGAAGGAGAGCACTGCTGACACTTCACATGAGTGGGGCTTGAGGTCCAGCCAGCGAATACCGACCACTTCAGAGCATAGAGCCGTCTAGTAGACGGTGCTCTAGCCTCACTGATTGTATTTATGACCTTTTCTGGGAGGTCCCCGGATACCCGTTCAGGGGCCATACATGGAGAGCCCATAAGTCGGGCTGAGGGTGCCAGATCGTCCCGTTCGCCTGTGTGATGAGGTCCTTCCTCATTGGCACTTGCCAGGGAACAGTGTCTGTCATCTGTGCCAGCTCTGGAAACCACACTTGGGTTTTCCAGAGGGGAGCTAATAGGAGGACTGACCATCCGCTCTCCTTGATCCGTCTGATGACCTGAGGGATCATAGACACCGGTAGGAACGGATACAGCGGGCATCATGGGTGGGCCCTGTTCTTTGAAAATAACGTTGTGCAGTGATCGTTGTTCCTGGAGGTGAAGAGGTCGAACTTTACCCTGCCGAACACACTCCATATCAGACGAACCGTCTGTGTGTTGAGAGACCACTCGCCTGGGGGAGTGTTGTCTCGAGACAGCATGTCCGCACCCACATTTTGGACTCCTGGGACATGCGCAGCTCTCAGGGAGCGCAGGTTGGCATGCGACCAAAGGAGGAGCTTTCTGGCCATGACATACAGGCTGCCTGATCTGAGGCCACCCTGGTGATTTATATAGGATACCACATGTTGTCCGTGCGGACCAAGATATGGTGTCCCCTGAGGTATGGCTGAAATGCGTTCAGGGCTAACCAAACTGCTCTCATTTCCAGGCAGTTGATATGTAAGCTCTTCTCCAGGCTCGACGAGAGGCCGGAGACAGGCTTGCCCTCGTGCAGGCCCCCCCAACTTTGGTTGGAGGCATCTGTGAAAATTACTTTCCTCCTGGAGGCCACACCCATAATTACACCCGACTGGTACCAGTTCTGGGCTTTCCAAGGGACCAGAGCCTTCACACAGGGCTGGTTCACCATAATGTGCAGGTGTTCTGACCGCCATGCATGGGCTGGCACTCGGTGCTTTAGCCAGTGCTGAAGGGGGCGCATATGCAGTAGCCCCAGTTGGAGTACTGACAATGGGGCAGCCATGTCAAGTCAAGTCATCTTCATTTATATAGCGCTTTTAACAATGGATTGTTTCAAAGCAGCTTTACAGAGATAAACATACAATTTAAGGTAACAGATTGTTTTGGCGTTATAGCGGTTCTTGAATAATGTTACTTCCAGCTAAAGTTAACTTTGATTGATTCACCTCCGTCGAAATGATCAGACTTTAAACGCGAACCTGTGATTAACGCTGACGGCGTTCACATGCTCATTCAGAATTCTATAGTTATGTGCTTTTTAAAATATGTGCGCAGGTTTGTAATTCATACAACCCAGCCTAAACAAACTACTTTTCTTGCCTATAAATTTTGATACAGAATTTTGTTTTATTTTATCACTTCGGGGTACGCGAGCCGGAATTCACAGCGCTTTATCTGTAGAGTGGGAAAGGGATCCTCCATAGGGAGAGGATAGTGGATACTTCAGCACTGCATTGTCATCGGGTCCAGGCAAAGCTCGCTCGTCAGATCTGGACACGTCCTGGATCCGGCAGGCTGCGGGAAAACCTCGGGATAAACAAAGACACTAATATTAGCGTAGATGCCATTCTTCTTATGATGTAGCGAGTACATCAAGATTTAAGGGAAGTGTTCCCAGTTCCGGCTGACCTAATCTATGCAGCCTAACATTGAATTTATAGAAGTCTATAATGTATTATGTGTATGCTAGGTCAAAGAGATGGGTTTTTAGTCTAGCTTTGAACTGACAGAGTGTGTCTGCTTCCCGGACAATGGTAGGAAGACTGTTCCAAAGTTTTGGTGCTAAATAGGAAAAGGATCTACCGCCTGCAGTCGATTTAGATATTCTAGGTATTATCAACTGGCCGGAATTTTGAGATCGCAATAGACGTGAAGGACTATAATGCGTTAAGAGCTCGCTCAAGTACTGCGGAGCTAAACCATTTAGTGCTTTGTAGGTAATCAACAATATTTTAAAATTTATACGATGTTTAATAGGGAGCCAATGCAGTGTTGACAGAACCGGGCTAATATGGTCATATTTCCTGGTTCTGGTAAGAACTCGAGCTGCGGCGTTTTGAACTAGCTGTAGTTTGTTTATTAAGCGTGCAGGGCAACCACCCAGTAGAGCATTACAATAATCTAGCCTTGAGGTCATGAACGCATGGACTAATTGTTCCGCATTTCCTAATGAGAGCATATGGCGTATTTTAGATATATTTTTAAGATGGAAAAATGCAGTTTTACAGATACTAGACACGTGGCTTTCAAAAGAAAGGTTGGTATCAAAGAGCACACCCAGGTTCCTAACCGACGACGAAGACTTGACAGAGCAGCCATTAAGTGTTAGACAGTATTCTGGGTTATTACGTGTGGAAGTTTTTTGTCCAATAATTAGAATCTCTGTCTTTTCAGAATTTAGTAGTAGGAAATTACTAGTCATCCAATTTTTTATATCAGCTATGCATTCCGTTAATTTTGTGAATTGGTAAGTTTCGTTGGGTTTTGAAGAAATATACAGCTGAGTATCATCGGCATAACAGTGAAAGCTAACTCCATGTTTCCTAATGATATCTCCTAATGGTAGCATGTACAGAGTGAACAGCAGCGGTCCTAGTACTGAGCCTTGTGGTACGCCATACTGAACTTGTGATCGATAAGACATCTCTTCATTTACTGCTACAAACTGATAACGGTCAGTTAAGTATGATTTAAACCATGCTAGTGCAACTCCACTAATGCCAACTTAGTTTTCTAGTCTATTTAAAAGAATGTTGTGGTCAATGGTGTCAAATGCAGCACTAAGATCAAGTAACACTAATAGAGAGATACAACCACGATCGGATGATAAGAGCAAATCATTTGTGACTCTAATAAGAGCGGTCTCAGTGCTATGGTACGGTCTAAATCCGGACTGAAAATCCTCGCAGATATCATTTCTTTCTAGAAAGGAACATAGTTGTGAAGATACTGCTTTTTCTAATATCTTTGACAGAAAAGGCAGATTCGAGATCGGCCTGTAATTGACTAATTCTGTAGGATCAAGTTGTGGTTTTTTAACAAGCGGTTTTATCATAGCCAGTTTAAAGGTTTTTGGTACGTATCCTAGAGACAAAGATGAATTAATGATATTAAGAAGAGGATATATGACCTCTGGAAACATCTCTTTCAGTAGCTTAGTCGGTATAGGATCTAACATACAAGTTGTCGATTTAGATGAATTAACGAGTTTGCAGAATTCTTCCTCTCCTATAGCAACAAATAAATCAAATTTTTCCTCAGGGAGACTACAATGCACTTCCTGATGCGATACTGTGGTAGACGGTTGCATAGTTATAATTTTGTCCCTGATATTATCAATCTTATAAGTGAAGAAGTTCATAAAGTCATCACTGCCGTGTTGCTTTGACACTTCTGAGCTTGAAGCTTTCTTTTTCGTTAGTTCAGCCACTGTTTCAAATAAATACCTAGGATTATGTTTATTTTCTTCTAATAGGTTTGAAAAATAAGCAGATCTAGCAGCTTTTAAAGCCTCTCTGTAAGCAATCGAGCTCTCTTTCCACGAAATCCGAAATACCTCTAGTTTAGTTTTCTTCCAGTTGCGCTCCATTTTTCTGGCTGCTCTCTTAAGGGCCTGAGTGTGCTCGCTGTACCACGGCGTTGGACTATTTTCTTTAATCTTCTTTAAGTGCAACGGAGCAACTGCGTCTAAAGTGCTGGAAAAGAGAGAGTTAAACGTTTCTGTTGCAATATCGAGTTCTTCTAAGCTATCCGGGATGCTGAGATGATGAAACTGATTAGGAAGATTATTGATAATGCAATCTTTAGTGGCAGAAGTTATGTGTCTAACGTATTTATAACACGGAGTCGGCTTTGCAGCCTTGGCTAAATGTAATTTACATGAGACTAGATAATGATCTGAGATGTCATCGCTCTGCTGCAGAATTTCAACAGCATCAACATCTATTCCATGTGATAATATTAGATCTAGAGTATGATTACGACAATGAGTAGGTCCTGACACGTGTTGTCTAACTCCAATTGAGTTTACAATATCTTTAAATGCCAATCCCAAAGCATCTTTTTCATTATCTACATGTATATTAAAATCACCAACAATTAGTACTTTATCTGCAGCCAATACTAAATCTGATAGAAAGTCCGCAAATTCTTTGATAAAATCTTTATGGTGCCCTGGTGGCCTGTATACAGTAGCCAGCATAATTCTCAAATTTGATTTATCGTTTACACTATATATTTTTACATTAAGCACCAATACTTCAAAAGAAGTATATTTAAAGCTACATTTCTTAGTGGTTTTGAAAATATTACTATAAATTACAGCAACACCTCCCCCTTTGCCTTTCAGACGAGGTTCATTTTTATAACTGTAATCTTGTGGGGTTGACTCATTTAAAATAATGTAATCGTTTGGTTTTAGCCAGGTTTCTGTCAAACACAGCATATCAAGATTAAAATTTGAAATCATATCATTAACTATGAGAGATTTTGAAGTAAGGGATCGAATATTCAGCAACCCAAGCTTTATCATTTGCTCATCTGTATTATATCAGTTTTTTATTTGTTGAACATCAATTACATTTTTAAAGGAGTCATAATGTAGTATTAACTTTGATACCCACGCTCTATTATAGCCATTTCATGCCCTTCTAAAAAAGAAAAATTGGAAAAAAATAAACACATGCTCGTTTGACCCTTATTTCTGAATGCATTATTGTTTTGCGAGATCTGATGCGAGGTTTTGGCTGTCGTGGACGGTAATTTTAATAATGCAAATGAGGGGCGCGTTGATTGGTGGCAGGAAGGAGGGGGCTTTACACCGCAGGTAACTTCAGCATATCATTCCAAAAAGAGATCATGGCGCAACCCGACCTGGCCGCGACCTACGGGATTCAACTGTATATGGTTGAGCCAGACTCTGAACCAGAGCTGGAAACGGAAGAGGAACAACAGTCAATTGAAGGACGTCTACATCAACATGTCTCTGAATGGTAAAGACAATTTTTTTGACTGAGACATACATTAACATCAGTAACGAGCTAAAACGTTTTTTGCTATTTTCTCCCACATAAGTTTAGCTTTAATTTAATGTAGATTACATTAACGGAGATGTAATCTACTTTATTTTCAGTTTACAGTGGTTATAGAGATTAACGTTTGCTAATGTGTTGTTTTTGCCTTTTTTGACGTTGTGGATTTTTAGATATTTAATAATTTTCATCTGCAGACATGTAACGTTATGTTTTTCTTTATGTTTATTAATTCTTGACTGTTTTTTAAATGTATCTATCCTTATCACATACATTAACCGAGTTAGCTGCTGTTTGTTACACAAAATATAGTAATAAAAACACAGTCTTACCGTTTCAAATTCAGGCAAGTCCCTGATTGTTGGAATGGCACCTTTTTCCAAACGTAGCTTCGATGCCAACTTCGCCTGATATTGCCCCAAATTTGTAAAAGATTCTTTTGTGAAATGTTTAGCGCAGACACCTAACGTTGAGCAAGTTGAGATGGTTGTCAAACATGATGAGATGGTTGATGAACAGCGTCATTAAAAATAAATTTCATCCACTTGTCCCTTGTAGTTTGGTCAGTTTTGGGTAAAGAAAAAACATTAGAATGTGGATTATGACAGTCAACCACAGAGCAACTCACGTGTGCACTACGTTTCTGCATCTTTCTTGACTGAATATGATGGGGAGAGGGGCAGGGCGGGCCTCCTCTGCGGTGTCCATATATGGTATATCCGGCCCCGTCTTGACGTCAAGTCGGGGGAGAAATTGAAATCTCGTATTTGAGTGCGCGTGCACGTTGGCTAGTTTAAGAACCCTGGGGTAAACAAACGCTTCACTTTTGAATATCGGCATCCCGGCCAATGTATAATCGTTAGTCAATCATAACATACATTGATTCTCATGGAAAAGTGAAAATTGCACATTATGACTCCTTTAACCTGACGTTTTTTGGATTTCCAAATTCGGGGAACAGACACAGTCTCTATATGATGATATCTAGGTGAAAGAGGCTCTATGTGATGGGATTTATCTGACCTTGGTGACGTGAGGCCGCTAGCAGACGGTCGGTTTAGCCAGTCTGTCTGCTTCCTGACCTGAGCCCCAGATTGTCATGTTTTATCTCTAAGACTATGAGCCAAATTACTAGAGAGAAGAGCAGCACCAGCCCAGGAGGGATGGATACCATCTCTTTTCAACAGATCAGGCTTGCCCCAAAAACATTTCCAATTGTCTATGAATTTTATATTATTCAGCGGACACCACTTCGACAGCCAACCATTCAGTGAGGCCAATCGGCTAACTATCTCATCACTCCTGCGTACAGGAAGGGGGCCAGAGCAAATTACAGTGCCTGACATCGTACTTGCGAGTTCACACACCTCTTTAATATTAATTTTGGTGATCTCATTAGTGCCGACATGAATAATGATCTTAGAGAATTTACGATTAGCATTAGCCAGCACTTTTAAATTTGCTTTGATGTCAGGCGCTCTGGCTCCCGGCAAACATGTGACTATGGTGGCTGGTGTCTCTATTTTCACGTTCCGTGTGATCGAATCACCAATTACCAGGGCACAATCAACAGAATTCTCAGTGGGTGTTTCACTGAGTGGGGCAAATCGATTTGTTATGGGAATCGGAACGGAAGAGTGGTTCTTTGATCCGCGACTAGAGCGGTGATCTCTGACAGTCACCCATCTGCCCTGCTGCACGAGCTCTACTTCAGCCGGAACCGAATCATGTAAAGAGTTCACTATGCTAGGCGCATCCAAAACACTATCTAAAGCTCTAGCATTCTTACCATCCTCAATTAAAGTTTGGATGCGTGTCTCTAGTTCTGAAATCTTCTCCGTCAGCCTGACTGTCTCCTTGCATTTATCACATATAAATCCTATATTGCCATCGGAGAAGGCTATACTAAACATATGACATGTGACACAGGTGACAATAACAGGACAAGAAGACATTACTCACCGTGTTTGTTAACTGATTTCTTACTTACCTGGACTTTATGAACTCAAAGGCGCGGGCGCGCGAGAGAAAATAAATATATAAATGAGCGCACGGGTGGCGCGTTAGCAGGCTAACGTTAGCGAGTTACTAGCGTGCTGTGTTAACAATAACGGAAGCTAGAGATGTAAGGTTAATCTGAGATGTTGGGTAAGCTGTATTTAGTAGTATAAACAACTAGATAGTAAATGATGGCTCAAAACATAAAGAAATACGAGGCTCAGGCGGAGCTTACAGTCTCGAAGCAAACAAACACACAGCAGGCAGCGAGGCAGACAGGAGCAATCGATCAGCGATCAGCCATGAGGCCGAGAAGCCTCTGAAAGTTCCTGAGGGGCGCGCTCTCATCGTTACAGAGTCTATAACTGTGCCCAAAAAGATTACATTCTGGCTGGGTGACAGTTTTCTCTTGGATAAATTGATTCTGAGACCCAGACATTCCAAATGGCTGAGTATCATGAATCTGTGTGTTAATAATTTGGACCTCGACTGAGACATAACAAGCCAATCGTCGAGATAGTTCAGCATGCGCACTCCCTGTTGCCTCAGGGGAGAAAGTGCCCATGCACTTCGTAAATGAACGGGGTGCCAGGGACAGACCGAACGGTAGGACCGTGTATTGATAAGCCCACCCCTCGAAGGCGAATCTCAAGAATGGCCTGTGATGGGGCATTATCTGAATGTGAAAGTAAGCATCTTTCAGGTCCACCGTGAAAAACCAATCCCCGGGGCGAACCTGCGCAAGGATATGTTTGGTAGTTATCATTCTGAACGGCCGTCTCATGAGGGCTTTGTTCAAATGTCTCAGGTCTAAAATGGGGCGGGTGCCACCGTCTTTCTTTGGTACAAGAAAATAATGGCTGTAAAACCCTGACCGGCTCAGCGCGGGAGGGACAATGCCGATGCAGCCTGACCGGAAGTAGGCGGCGACTGCTTCCTCGAGCGGCGGCAACTTCTCATATCCTTTCTCCGCTGTGCCGTCTACAGAGGAGAGCGTAGCGAAAACGCTTGTGCGAGCTGAGTATGGCACGCGCCATGACTTTGCGAGTTCGTCGTGAACCTCTGGGAAGAAGGGCGCTGGTTTGTGGCGGGGGTCCTGCTGACGCCCTGGCAGAACCATCCATCCAGCCGGCTCCTCAGGCGAGGCCCATTCGAGAACGAGGTCTGAAAAGGCCGCAGTGAGGATGCACAGGATTTTGGCGTCCGAATTAGTCCTTGTGGCGTTAGCTGTAGCCAGGGGCGTTGCTAGACATTAAGCTCTACTGGGGCACAGGCCCCCCATTGTCTGTCTGAGATAGCAAGCGTAACTAAGGAGGGCGGGGCTTACCGATAGATAAATTAAATTTGTTTGTTTCAAAAACACCATGCTGGGTAGAGTAACTTAGGGGGTTTCGGGGGCATGCTCCCCCGAGAAAATTTGGATTTCTCGGACCTACGTATGTGCATTTTAAGGTGTTTAAATGCCAACAAATTGGATAACAATAGCTTTAAAATCATGTTACACGAATTTCTTTTTTTTTTTTGTGCCATAAAAGGCAACACTGTATGAAAATAGAAAACTTTAGAAAATAGAAAATGTAGAGAAAACTTTCTTGCACATTTGCATTCTTCTACATTACACAATGTTAATAATGAATAATTAGCCTTTATATTTTTCAAGAATTTACAATTACATCATTTCAATAAATCAATAAAGAGTTAATATATACGAGCATGTATATTCTAAAAGAAAACAAAGTTCCCCAGCCAAGTCCAAACTAAGTTGATTTATTTGTTGAGCATTAGGCTAAACTGTAGTAGGCTACCGCCATATGCTTCATTTTGGCAAAACGGTCAATCACTTGACTCTGACTCAATTTTACTTTTAAGATTATTTGTATTATTTAGAAACTTTTGTTTCGTCATGTTTTCATAGCCTACCTCGCGTGCCAACACCGGACTTCGGTGTGCTCAGATGTGTGCGCGCTGCTGTTGCTAGGAAACACAGACACGCGCGGATTTCTGTCGCATGGGTCAGCTTCTGTTTCGGTTAAACTGCGTTGCTTTTACAAGCATTGATTGGTTTATTACTGCGTTGCAAATAGATCATTTCTATTACCCTATAATATAATTTATATTAAATACACTGACAAATAAAATAAATTGTTAAACTCAAACTTCAGATTTACTGGGGCACAGCAGATTTATACTGGGGCACGTGCCCCAGTAAAATGGGTCTAGCAACGCCCCTGGCTGTAGCGCTAGCACAGGACTGTGAGAGGGTGGGGTCCACCGAGCCCGACCACTCTTCCTCAGATGCAGCAATGGAGAGGCTGTCGTGCTCTTCATCCGATCCGCCGAATGAGACGAGGCCCGTTGCATGAGAGGAGGGGCGCTGGTCTGCCTGAGTAAACCGGACCGGAGAAGACTGTGATGGAGAAAGCGAGGCACGTGGGGACGTGGCCGGCGTGGGCTCGCTTAATTCATTCATTCATTCATTCATTCATTCATTCATTCATTACATTTATATAGCGCTTTTCTAGGCACTCAAAGCGCTTCACATGGAAGGGGGAATCTCCTCAACCACCACCAGTGTGCAGCATCCACTTGGATGATGCGACGGCAGCCATAGTGCGCCAGAACACCCACCACACACCAGCTTACTGGTGGAGAGGAGACAGTGATGAAGCCAATCAGTGTATATATATATATATATGGAGATGATTAGGAGGCCATGATGGACAGAGGCCACTGGGCAAATTTGGCCAGGATGCCGGGGTTACACCCCTACTCTTTCGAAAGACATCCTGGGATTTTTAATGACCACAGAGAGTCGGGACCTCGGTTTAACTTCTCATCCGAAGGACGGTGCTCTTTGACAGTATAGTGTCCCCATTACCATACTGGGGCATTAGGACCCACACAGACCACAGGGTGAGCGCCCCCTGCTGGCCTCACTAACACCTCTTCCAGCAGCAACCTGGTTTTCTCAGAAGGTCTCCCATCCAGGTACTAACCAGGATCAGCCCTGCTTAGCTTCAGTGGGCAACCAGTCTTGGGCTACAGGGTGATATGGGTGCTGGCTCCATGTGCTCGGGCTGCCGTTGGCTGCGGCCCTTCTTTTTCCGCGGCTGAAGTAGCGCCGGGAAAGGAAGATTAGGAAGAGCGGTGTCGCCATCTTGAAAGAGAGCTAACCGCATCCGCAGCGCTGAGATGGGCAGGCTCTCGCAGTGAGAACAGCCCGCGGCAGAGAGTGCGGCTTCAGCGTGGGCGGGTCCCAGACACCTGGCGCACTCCGCATGCCCGCCATCCTCGTGTAGACGAGCTCCGCACGAGGTGCAAGATAAAATACCGTCACAGTCCAGCTTAAATGAGATGGTTCATTTTTGTTGTAAAAAAGTTATTAATTTAGTTCATTTATATATACATATAGCCGCTCTGGAGAAAACCGTGATGTCATCGTCCTACTAGTTAGACCTACCCAAAAACTTTTCTCTTTATTTCTCTTTATTTGTATCTTTATTCTATTGTATTTGAGCTACTTTTTTCAATTTAATTCAAAGATTGAAATCAAGCTTCCTTGTGTTGTGTAAACTCCTAACAACCCCATTGTAAAAATGCAATGAGTGAGCAAACATTTAGATGAGATAAATGTAATAAAAAATAAATAGTCTAGAAATAGAACCCGAACTCCCCCTCAAATTAACAAATCCCCCCATAAGAATCACCTAAGGGGGGATTCCCCCTGTGTGTGTGTGTGTTGAGTTTTTTATGTGAACAGGGTGTGTGTGTCCTGCGGCGCTGAAGAGCTGATCCTGCTCTATTGTTGTGTGTGTGTGTGTGTGTGTGTGTGTGTCTCAGTGCAGGATTGGGTTATGAAGCACCTCTGTGTGACCCTGCAGTGAATGTTCATGTGTTGCTCATCTGTGATTGCGTCACTGTACAGTCGCCGCGTTTCCATTACCCTTCAAATTGCACAAATTAAAATTGCGAATTGAAAATACACCCAATGGAAACGCGTGCGCAAAAACTACAAAATATGAAAAAAAATAATAATAATTTACGTTCACATGAGGTGTTTTTTAGGCATTTTGCAAAACTGCGATGAAAACAGTTTTCCACAGTCACCTGACTTACGAGTGTGTGTGTGTACAGTCACCTGACTTACGAGTGTGTGTGTGTACAGTCACCTGACTTACGAGTGTGTGTGTGTGTGTGTGTGTGTACAGTCACCTGACTTACGAGTGTGTGTGTGTACAGTCACCTGACGTATGAGTGTGTGTGTGTACAGTCACCTGACGTACGAGTGTGTGTGTACAGTCACCTGACGTACGAGTGTGTGTGTGTACAGTCACCTGACTTACGAGTGTGTGTGTACAGTCACCTGACGTACGAGTGTGTGTGTGTAGTCACCTGACGTACGAGTGTGTGTGTACAGTCACCTGACGTACGAGTGTGTGTGTACAGTCACCTGACGTACGAGTGTGTGTGTGTACAGTCACCTGACGTATGAGTGTGTGTGTACAGTCACCTGACGTACGAGTGTGTGTGTACAGTCACCTGACTTAGGAGTGTGTGTGTACAGTCACCTGACGTATGAGTGTGTGTGTGTACAGTCACCTGACGTACGAGTGTGTGTGTACAGTCACCTGACTTACGAGTGTGTGTGTACAGTCACCTGACGTACGAGTGTGTGTGTGTACAGTCACCTGACGTACGAGTGTGTGTCTACAGTCACCTGACGTACAAGTGTGTGTGTACAGTCACCTGACGTATGAGTGTGTGTGTGTACAGTCACCTAACGTACGAGTGTGTGTGTACAGTCACCTGACGTATGAGTGTGTGTGTGTACAGTCACCTGACGTATGAGTGTGTGTCTGTACAGTCACCTGACGTACGAGTGTGTGTGTACAGTCACCTGACTTACGAGTGTGTGTGTACAGTCACCTGACGTACGAGTGTGTGTGTGAACAGTCACCTGACGTACGAGTGTGTGTGTACAGTCACCTGACGTATGAGTGTACAGTCACCTGAGGTACGAGTGTGTGTGTACAGTCACCTGACGTACGAGTGTGTGTGTGTACAGTCACCTGACGTATGAGTGTGTGTGTGTACAGTCACCTGACGTACGAGTGTGTGTGTACAGTCACCTGACGTACGAGTGTGTGTGTACAGTCACCTGACGTACGAGTGTGTGTGTGTACAGTCACCTGACGTATGAGTGTGTGTGTACAGTCACCTGAAGTATGAGTGTGTGTGTGTACAGTCACCTGACGTATGAGTGTGTGTGTGTACAGTCACCTGACGTACGAGTGTGTGTGTACAGTCACCTGAGGTACGAGTGTGTGTGTACAGTCACCTGACGTACGAGTGTGTGTGTGTACAGTCACCTGACGTATGAGTGTGTGTGTGTACAGTCACCTGACGTACGAGTGTGTGTGTACAGTCACCTGACGTACGAGTGTGTGTGTACAGTCACCTGACGTACGAGTGTGTGTGTGTACAGTCACCTGACGTATGAGTGTGTGTGTACAGTCACCTGACGTACGAGTGTGTGTGTGTACAGTCACCTGACTTACGAGTGTGTGTGTACAGTCACCTGACGTATGAGTGTGTGTGTGTACAGTCACCTGACGTACGAGTGTGTGTGTACAGTCACCTGACGTATGAGTGTGTGTGTGTACAGTCACCTGACGTATGAGTGTGTGTGTACAGTCACCTGACGTACGAGTGTGTGTGTACAGTCACCTGAAGTATGAGTGTGTGTGTACAGTCACCTGACTTACGAGTGTGTGTGTACAGTCACCTGACGTATGAGTGTGTGTGTGTACAGTCACCTGACTTACGAGTGTGTGTGTACAGTCACCTGACGTATGAGTGTGTGTGTACAGTCACCTGACGTACGAGTGTGTGTGTACAGTCACCTGACGTACGAGTGTGTGTGTGTACAGTCACCTGACGTACGAGTGTGTGTGCACAGTCACCTGACGTACGAGTGTGTGTGTACAGTCACCTGACGTACGAGTGTGTGTGTGTACAGTCACCTGACGTACGAGTGTGTGTGTACAGTCACCTGACGTACGAGTGTGTGTGTGTACAGTCACCTGACGTACGAGTGTGTGTGTGTACAGTCACCTGACGTACGAGTGTGTGTGTGTACAGTCACCTGAAGTACGAGTGTGTGTGTGTACAGTCACCTGACGTACGAGTGTGTGTGTGTACAGTCACCTGACGTACGAGTGTGTGTGTACAGTCACCTGACGTATGAGTGTGTGTGTGTACAGTCACCTGACGTACGAGTGTGTGTGTACAGTCATCTGACGTACGAGTGTGTGTGTACAGTCACCTGACGTACGAGTGTGTGTGTGTACAGTCACCTGACGTACGAGTGTGTGTACAGTCACCTGACGTACGAGTGTGTGTGTACAGTCACCTGACGTACGAGTGTGTGTGTACAGTCACCTGAAGTATGAGTGTGTGTGTGTACAGTCACCTGACGTACGAGTGTGTGTGTACAGTCACCTGACGTACGAGTGTGTGTGTACAGTCACCTGAAGTACGAGTGTGTGTGTGTACAGTCACCTGACGTACGAGTGTGTGTGTACAGTCACCTGACGTACGAGTGTGTGTGTACAGTCACCTGACGTACGAGTCGATCGTTCTCTAAAGAAGGCGCGGTGTGTTTGGACAGCAGACGAGACAGAGTTCTTCATTAAACTATACGTATACGATATATGTCAAACTGACCGCGAGGGGAATAAATGGCGCTTTAGTCGCATGACATCGGTTACTGGGAACGGCATCATTTCACAATAGTTTTTTATCGACATTTAGAAAATATGGTAAAAGTTTTGTGCAGATCTGGAACTGAAACTCGGCTAGTGAAGTGTTACGTTTGCCTCTCTCTCTCTCTCTCTCTCTCTCTCTCTCTCTCTCTCTCTCTCTCACACACACACACACTCTCTCTCTCTCTCTCTCTCTCTCTCACACACACACACACACACACTCTCTCTCTCTCTCTCACACACACACACACACACTCACTCTCTCTCTCTCTCTCTCACACACACATACACACACTCTCTCTCATGTAAGGATGTTTCATGTATAGTCGCCCTATGTTTTCATAAATAGTTTGGATGTGTTAGAAATATTTATTATGTTTGTGTTTGGTCTCGTTTTGTATTAATATTAACACAATAAAATGTTAAAATGCAGACAGACAGAACAAATCAATGTATGATCTCCAGCGATGAAGATGATGATGATGATGTCCGACTCTCGAACACAGAAGCGTGTCTTTCAGAGCAGTTTGATTGACAGTTCCTGCTGGCCCCTAAATGTTTCCGAGCACTTGATGACTTTGAACTTGAGAGGTTGCATGAACACCTGTAACGAACACACACACACACACACACTCATTACTGCCAGCGATTGTCCCGTCATACTCTGTCCTCATCTCTGTCAGGGTCAGGTCAAAGGTCAGAGGTCGACATGGCAGAGGTATGTGTTGTGTTAAGTGTGTCAGACAGCTCTCACCTGCAGCCAGGTGTTCACACACACACACACACACACACACACGAGTGTTTGTTAACTGCACGTGACTGGGAGTGAGTTTGTGTGGGGGGGTATACGTGTTTGTGTGTGTATGTGTGTGCGTGTATGTGTGTGCGTGTGTGTGTGTGTGTGTGTGTGTGTGTGACGGCTGCTCTTTAAGTTCTTCTGAACAGGAAGTGGTTAAACAGTGTTAATTATGCAGAATTAGTGTCTCCCAGTAACCGTGTGTCTGTCTGGTAATATGACAGGTGTCGTGACCTCAGGGCGACAGGTCAGTATTACACACACACACACACACACATGTTGGAGAGTAAGTAACCTTCACTTTACTGCATGTTTCAGGAGGTTGAGAGTTGTTCCAGCATCAGTGTAATGTTACAGAACGTGCGCTTCTGAAACTCTGTGCTCAATTTCAGGTCTTTATTATTTAAAGTCCCTGAAAAGGCAATTCTAAAAAAAAAATCTAAACACATTATAAATGTTAGAAATGTATTGCTAAACATATTACAAAGACTGTGAACTGTGAAGTACTGAATTGTGGAGTTAGACCGTTAAACAGTTTTTCACCATTGCTGTGTTCCGGATTTTGTGGGACTAAAACGGGGCTCGAAGACGCACTGGAGCTCCTGGCCCCGCCCCTACTGTCGATGATGCACTGGAGCTCCTGGCCCCGCCCCTACTGTCGATGACGCACTGGAGCTCCTGGCCCCGCCCCTACTGTCGATGACGCACTGGAGCTCCTGGCCCCGCCCCTACTGTCGATGACACACTGGAGCTCCTGGCCCCGCCCCTACTGTCGATGATGCACTGGAGCTCCTGCCCCCGCCCCTACTGTCGATGACACACTGGAGCTCCTGAGCTCCTGGCCCCGGCCCTACTGTCAATGACACACTGGAGCTCCTGAGCTCCTGGCCCCGGCCCTACTGTCGATGATGCACTGGAGCTCCTGGCCCCGCCCCTACTGTCGATGACGCACTGGAGCTCCTGGCCCCGCCCCTACTGTCGATGACACACTGGAGCTCCTGGCCCCGCCCCTACTGTCGATGATGCACTGGAGCTCCTGCCCCCGCCCCTACTGTCGATGACACACTGGAGCTCCTGAGCTCCTGGCCCCGGCCCTACTGTCGATGATGCACTGGAGCTCCTGAGCTCCTGGCCCCG
>NW_026607017.1:562500-567500 GCF_029890125.1 Rhinichthys klamathensis goyatoka | reverse complement strand
GGTCATGTGCTCACGTGTGTGTGTGTGTGTGTGTGTGTTCGTCTGTCCCACACAAACTCTTGCTCTGTTTACTCTACCAAAGTGCTCTGTAATTTATTTAACATAATCTATTTTGACTAATAAAGAGCTCATTCAAGCAGCAGCAACTGCAGGAGCTCCGTTAAATACATCTTTAAGAGTCGAGCTGGCACTCACACACACACACACACACATATACACACTCTTACACACATACACACTCTCTCACACACATACATACACACACACACACATATACACACTCTTACACACATACACACTCTATCACACACATACATACACACACACACACACACACACTCTCTCTCACACACACACACACACACACACATATACACACTCTCTCACACACATACATACACACACACACACTCTTACACACACTCTCTCACACACACATACATACACACACTCTCTCTCACACACACACACTCACACACACAAACTCACTCCCAAACACTCTCACTCACACACACACTCCTACACACACTCTCACACACACACACACACACACACACACTCTCTCACATACACATACTCACACAAACTCACTCACACACACAGACATACATACACACACACACTTACTCACCTTCACACACTTACACACACACTCAACTGTGTGGATGTGTTACTAAAGCTGAAGTGTTATTCTGTAGTGTGCAGTGGCTGGAGTGAACGCACACAAAGGAAGAGTAGCAAAGAGTGTTTAGTTGGGTCAAGCACAGCACTCGGGAGATTACTGAGGAAACAGGGATTATATAACAGGAACATAATCAGGGTGAAACAGAACAGGTGTGAACCAATTACTAATGACCAGGAACACAGGTAAACAAAGCCAAAACAGAAACGGTTACAGTAGCTACAGTACACCTGAGGAGGGCGAGCGGGGGATGGGAAGAGAAGAGGAGGAGTCAGCCCACAGTGGGAGGAGCCAACGGTGGGAGGAGCCAGGCTGAGTCGATAAGACACACAGAGCTAGCGGTGAGGGCGGAGTCGACGAGACACACGGAGCTAGCGGTGAGGGCGGAGTCGACGAGACACACGGAGCTAGCGGTGAAGGCGGAGTCGACGAGACACACGGAGCTAGCGGTGAAGGCGGAGTCGACGAGACACACTGAGCTAGCGGTGAGGGCGGAGTCGACGAGACACACGGAGCTAGCGGTGAAGGCGGAGTCGACGAGACACACGGAGCTAGCGGCGAGGGCGGAGTCGACGAGACACACTGAGCTAGCGGTGAGGGCGGAGTCGACGAGACACACGGAGCTAGCGGTGAAGGCGGAGTTGACGAGACACACAGAGCTAGCGGTGAAGGCGGAGTCGACGAGACACACGGAGCTAGCGGTGAGGGCGGAGTCGACGAGACACACAGAGCTAGCGGCGAGGGCGGAGTCGACGAGACACACTGAGCTAGCGGTGAAGGCGGAGTCGACGAGACACACTGAGCTAGCGGTGAGGGCGGAGTCGACGAGACACACGGAGCTAGCGGTGAAGGCGGAGTCGACGAGACACACTGAGCTAGCGGTGAAGGCGGAGTCGACGAGACACACAGAGCTAGCGGCGAGGGCGGAGTCGACGAGACACACGGAGCTAGCGGTGAGGGCGGAGTCGACGAGACACACTGAGCTAGCGGTGAAGGCGGAGTCGACGAGACACACGGAGCTAGCGGCGAGGGCGGAGTCGACGAGACACACAGAGCTAGCGGCGAGGGCGGAGTCGACGAGACACACGGAGCTAGCGGTGAAGGCGGAGTCGACGAGACACACAGAGCTAGCGGCGAGGGCGGAGTCGACGAGACACACTGAGCTAGCGGTGAGGGCGGAGTCGACGAGACACACGGAGCTAGCGGTGAAGGCGGAGTCGACGAGACACACAGAGCTAGCGGTGAAGGCGGAGTCGACGAGACACACTGAGCTAGCGGTGAGGGCGGAGTCGACGAGACACACAGAGCTAGCCGAGAGGGCGGAGTCGACGAGACACACTGAGCCAGCGGTGAAGGCGGAGTCGACGAGACAAACAGAGCTAGCGGCGAGGGCGGAGTCGACGAGACACACTGAGCTAGCGGTGAGGGCGGAGTCGACGAGACACAGAGCTAGCGGTGAAGGCGGAGTCGACGAGACACACGGAGCTAGCGGTGAGGGCGGAGTCGACGAGACACACAGAGCTAGCCGAGAGGGCGGAGTCGACGAGACACACTGAGCCAGCGGTGAAGGCGGAGTCGACGAGACACACGGAGCTAGCGGTGAGGGCGGAGTCGACGAGACACACAGAGCTAGCCGAGAGGGCGGAGTCGACGAGACACACTGAGCCAGCGGTGAAGGCGGAGTCGACGAGACAAACAGAGCTAGCGGCGAGGGCGGAGTCGACGAGACACACTGAGCTAGCGGTGAGGGCGGAGTCGACGAGACACAGAGCTAGCGGTGAAGGCGGAGTCGACGAGACACACGGAGCTAGCGGCGAAGGCGGAGTCGACGAGACACACGGAGCTAGCGGCGAAGGCGGAGTCGACGAGACACACGGAGCTAGCGGCGAAGGCGGAGTCGACGAGACACACGGAGCTAGCGGCGAAGGCGGAGTCGACGAGACACACGGAGCTAGCGGCGAAGGCGGAGTCGACGAGACACACGGAGCTAGCGGTGAGGGCGGAGTCGACGAGACACAGAGCTAGCGGTGAAGGAGGAGTCGACGAGACACACGGAGCTAGCGGCGAAGGCGGAGTCGACGAGACACACTGAGCTGGCGGTGAGGGCGGAGTCAACGAGCCACAGAGCTAGCGGTGAGGGCGGAGTCGACGAGACACACGGAGCTAGCGGCGAAGGCGGAGTCGACGAGACACACGGAGCTAGCGGTGGTGGCGGAGTCGACGAGACACACGGAGCTAGCGGTGAAGGCGGAGTCGACGAGACACACGGAGCTAGCGGTGAAGGAGGAGTCGACGAGACACAGAGCTAGCGGTGAAGGAGGAGTCGACGAGACACACGGAGCTAGCGGCGAAGGCGGAGTCGACGAGACACACTGAGCTAGCGGTGAGGGCGGAGTCAACGAGCCACAGAGCTAGCGGTGGTGGCGGAGTCGACGAGACACACGGAGCTAGCGGTGAAGGCGGAGTCGACGAGACACACGGAGCTAGCGGTGAGGGCGGAGTCGACGAGACACACGGAGCTAGCGGTGAGGGCGGAGTCGACGAGACACGGAGCTAGCGGTGAAGGCGGAGTCGACGAGACACATGGAGCTAGCGGTGAGGGCGGAGTCGACGAGACACAGAGCTAGCGGTGAAGGCGGAGTCGACGAGACACATGGAGCTAGCGGTGAGGGCGGAGTCGACGAGACACAGAGCTAGCGGTGAAGGCGGAGTCGACGAGACACACTGAGCTAGCGGTGAGGGCGGAGTCGACGAGACACACAGAGCTAGCCGAGAGGGCGGAGTCGACGAGACACACTTAGCCAGCTGTGAAGGCGGAGTCGACGAGACACAGAGCTAGCGGTGAAGGCGGTGTCGACGAGACACACGGAGCTAGCGGTGAGGGCGGAGTCGACGAGATACAGAGCTAGCGGTGAAGGCGGAGTCGACGAGACACACGGAGCTAGCGGTGAAGGCGGAGTCGACGAGACACACTTAGCCAGCTGTGAAGGCGGAGTCGACGAGACACAGAGCTAGCGGTGAAGGCGGTGTCGACGAGACACACGGAGCTAGCGGTGAGGGCGGAGTCGACGAGATACAGAGCTAGCGGTGAAGGCGGAGTCGACGAGACACACGGAGCTAGCGGTGAAGGCGGAGTCGACGAGACACAGAGCTAGCGGTGAAGGTGGAGTCGACGAGACACACTGAGCTAGCGGTGAAGGCGGAGTCGACGAGACACGGAGCTAGCGGTGAAGGCGGAGTCGACGAGACACAGAGCTAGCGGTGAAGGTGGAGTCGACGAGACACACTGAGCTAGCGGTGAAGGCGGAGTCGACGAGACACAGAGCTAGCGGTGAAGGCGGAGTCGACGAGACACAGAGCTAGCGGTGAAGGCGGAGTCGACGAGACACACGGAGCTAGCGGTGAGGGCGGAGTCGACGAGACACAGAGCTAGCGGTGAAGGCGGAGTCGACGAGACACACGGAGCTAGCGGTGAGGGCGGAGTCGACGAGACACACGGAGCTAGCGGTGAAGGCGGAGTCGACGAGACACACGGAGCTAGCGGCGAAGGCGGAGTCGACGAGACACACTGAGCTAGCGGTGAAGGCGGAGTCGACGAGACACAGGGAGCTAGCGGCGAGGGCGGAGTCGACGAGACACACGGAGCTAGCGGCGAAGGCGGAGTCGACGAGACACACGGAGCTAGCGGCGAAGGCGGAGTCGACGAGACACACTGAGCTAGCGGTGAGGGCGGAGTCGACGAGACACACGGAGCTAGCGGTGACACGGATGAACTGGTGATCAGGAACACAGGCAAACAGAACCGATGTGGAACAGAACCGATGTGGAACAGAACCGGTACGTTAGATATATAAATGTCTACTAAGATTATTTTATACACATATTTTAATAATGTGTGTGTATTATACAAAGTATTCATTTTAATACATATGATGGGCATTCAACTTTTTTTAAAGTTAAAGCAAGGAAATGATTTATGTAAAACAATAGTAGTGAATGGTATACGCTTGTTGGCTAATAATAAACAATAATATTTCAACTTATTTATTTCCTTTCCATTTTAAAATTGAAGCAAATTACATTAATTCTCTGCATTACTTTCAAAAGCCATAATAATAAGCAGGATTATGTTCACGGCTGATTATTAACATCCCTCTCGACACACCGGCCGGAGAAACGAGACACTGGATCAGCAGAGAGACGTGTGTGTGTGTGTGTGTGTGTGTGTGTGTTGAGACGAGCCGGACTGACACGTGTGTGTGTGTGTGTGTTGAGATGAGCCGGGCTGTGAGGTGTGTGTGGGGTCGTGACCCCGGGT
>NW_026607017.1:520000-557500 GCF_029890125.1 Rhinichthys klamathensis goyatoka | reverse complement strand
TTACCTGCCTCAGTGACACCATCATGACATCATAGTTTACCTGCCTCAGTGACTCCATCAGGACATCATAGTTTACCTGCCTCAGTGACACCATCATGACATCATAGTTTACCCACCTCAGTGACTCCATCAGGACATCATAGTTTACCTGCCTCAGTGACACCATCATGACATCATAGTTTACCTGCCTCAGTGACTCCATCAGGACATCATAGTTTACCCGCCTCAGTGACACCATCATGACATCATAGTTTACCCCCCTCAGTGACACCATCATGACATCATAGTTTACCCACCTCAGTGACTCCATCAGGACATCATAGTTTACCTGCCTCAGTGACACCATCATGACATCATAGTTTACCCACCTCAGTGACTCCATCAGGACATCATAGTTTACCTGCCTCAGTGACACCATCATGACATCATAGTTTACCTGCCTCAGTGACTCCATCAGGACATCATAGTTTACCCGCCTCAGTGACACCATCATGACATCATAGTTTACCCGCCTCAGTGACACCATCATGACATCATAGTTTACCCGCCTCAGTGACACCATCATGACATCATAGTTTACCCGCCTCAGTGACACCATCATGACATCATAGTTTACCCGCCTCAGTGACACCATCATGACATCATAGTTTACTATCTATCTATGTTCATCTATCTATTCATGTCTATCCATCTATGTATCTATCTATATTCATCTATCTATCTATCTATCTATATTCATCCATCTATCTATCTATATGTCTATCCATCTATATTCATCTATGTATCTATCTAGTTGTCTGTTGAAATGACATAATGACATTCTAGCATCAGTTTATTTTCCCTTGGTATCTTCCACATATTAGTAATTGTATTGTAAGGAGTATCTGTGATAAAGACAGTGATATTACTGATGTTGACCATTCACTGGCCACTACAGACCCTAAAACGCTCGTTACTGACCTCCTCATTAAACAGCTGAAACGGGCCTCCTGAGATGTGGGTATATTTTACGATAATGAACACAGTGTGTTTGAATGTAACTCTGTTCATTAAGCTCTTAATAAGCGCTGTATATCACACTCATATTTAATGGAACACTTTTAATATATTTACTCTGAGATGTTTATTTGATATGTGTTTGAGTTGGGCAGGAAACTCAAGTCCCACCGCTGCTGGCAGGACGAGTGTGTGTGTGTGTGTGTGTGAGAGAGAGTTAAAGCAGCGCTGCCATCTTTGCCAATCATAACTAACATGGCGACTTCACCGCACAGGCCACCAATCACTTTACAAACACGAAACACAGCGAGACTTGCGTCCCTTTAAAGCGCGCTGTAGATTCATCACAACATCAGGGCACGATTTATAGACATATTAAAAGTGCTCCGTGAAATTTCTGCATCCACACACAGACACTCACACACTCACTCCCTCACTCACACACACACACACAGAGCCTCATTCATCACAGCTGCAGTGGAAACCTCTCGCTCTCACACACATTTCTACTGTCGTTTCCTGTCTTCGTGCTGCTCAATAATTGAGAGGAACATGATTAAGAGAAAAACTTCCCATTTGTGAGCTGATGATCAGTAATAATATCAGACACAGACTACAGCGCTTGTGTGGGTGTGTAGTGTGTGTGAGAGAGAGTTTATGTGGGTGTGGGTGTGATATCCCCATCATTATGATTATGTAAGAAGTTGCCCTTGGTGGGGATTGAACCCAGGTCTCTGGTGCTCTAAGTGTGAGTGGTTACCCACTGAGCTAACTCCCCAATACTTAAAGGACCTGTATGACATGCTGAACATAATCTTCGAGGTTGCGGGAGAATATCAGAATATCATCCAAGTAAACAAACACAGAAGTCTTAGGCATCTCTCAGAGCAAATCATTAATAAAAGTCTGGAAGACAGCTGGAGAGTTAACTGGGCCGAATGGTATTACCTGGTACTCGTAGTGGCCTGGCCTATTAAACGCTGTCTTCCATTCATCCCCCTCCCGGATCCTGGCCAGATGGTATGCATTTCGAAGGTCCAGTTTGGTAAAGATGGTGGCCCCCTGCAGGATCTCGAAAGCCGTGGCCATAAGTGGGAGGGGGTAACGATTCTTGATGGGGATGCTATTTAACCCCCTATAATCGATACCGTGTCAGAGACTACCATCCTTCTTTTCATCAAAGAATAAACCGGCTCCTGCCGGTGATGTGGAGGGATGAAGGAACCCACTATCCAGGGCTTCCTTAAGATACTTGTCCATAGCTAATCCTGGGGAGTGGTAATGTGGCTTGGACTTTACTAAAAACTTCAAGGAGGTCTGTGTATTCTAGGGGAACTTGGGGTGGCTTGGGAGGGTGAGGTGGGAACTTGGTAGTGACAGGTTCCATCCTGGGAACGGCCATGATCCCCATGGAAGCATGAGCTTTGAGCATAAAGAGGGAGTTGTTATTGGGGTTGGCTGGCAAGGATTCTTGGAAAGTCTCAAGTAGCTCAGAGTAACATCAGAAAGCGGTACTCGAGACCTGGCAGTTGGTTCCCCACTCTCTGACGACTCCTTGGGACCAGTCAATATGTGGGTTTTGAGCAGTCAACCATGGTAAACCAAGGATTATAGGGAGTTTAGGGGTATGAATTAAGAAAAACTGTATCCATTCCTGGTGGTCCCCCACCTGTAGCTGAAGAGGCAGGGTGCACTGAGTGACCCGACCTGACCCAAACGGCCTGCCGTCGACTGCTGTAATGTTAAGGAGGTCTTGGAGAGTCACAGGGTAAATAGCAAGACTCTGGGCCATCTTAAAGTCCATAAAACTCCCGGAGGCCCCTGAGTCAACAAAGGCACATATTTGATGGTGTCGCTGGCCCTGGGTGATAGTGGCCTGGATCGTCAAGCCCGTGGTCGCAGAGCAGGGGATGATTCCTGTTCTCGCCCCAGCCTCCCTACTCCAGGACGAGACTTGGTGTTTCCCGACAGCTCAGGACAGTCCATGCAAAAATGGCCGGGCTTGCCACAGTAGAGGCAGCATCTCTCTCTAATCCTTCGATTTCATTCGGACTGGGACAACCGGGTTCCCCCCAGCTGCATAGGCCCACCTAGGTCCCCAGGGGGAAGAGACAATTGAACAGGACTGGCGGCCTCAAGTAAGCTGGTCTCCCGCTGTCGCTCCAGCTGGCGTTCTCTGAGGCGATGGTCGACCCGGATGTCCACATCAATGAGGGACTCAAGATCAGGAGCGGGGTCTCGGAATGCTAACTCGTCCTTAAGCTTGGGGGGCAAAGCATGGTGAAACGTCGCTCTTAGGGCTCGTTGATCCCAGCCACTCTTGGTTGCGAGAGTATGAAACTCTATGGCGAACTCAGCCGCACTCCGGGTCCCTTGAGAGGCGGGGATCCACGTCTCCCCTACTGGCTGGATGTTCAAACACTCTTTTCATCTCCTCAATGAAGTGTTGACTGTCTATGGTAAGTGGAGACATCTGGTCCCACAAAGCTGAGGCCAGGTCGAGCGCCTGTGAGTATGGTGACAATGTGGCAACCTTACTGTTCTCAGTGGGAAAACTGCTAGGTTGAAGTTGCAATGCCAGAGTACACTGGGTAATGAATCCTCTGCATCTCTCAGGGGTGCCGTCGAACCGCTCTGGGGCTGGTAATCTGGGCTCAGAAGGGAAAGTCAGTGTGGATCTGGATAGAGGACCAGGAGACTGTTGGGGTTCCCGGGGGGTGAAGAGGTTTGGGACTGGAGGTTCACAGACAGAGCCTGATCATGTCGCTGAATAGTTGTGGCTTGCTCGGAGAGTGCAGTCAGGATGCGTTCGACATTAGTGGGTGGAGAAGACTCTTCTGCATCTGCTTGCTTCAATGGTTCAGTCTTGCTGTAAGAAGTTGCCCTTGGTGGGGAACCCGGGTCTCTGGTGCTCTAAGTGTGAGTGGTTACTTAACCCTCTGGGGTCTGAGGTGTTTTTGGGGCCCTTGAGATGTTTTGACATGCCCTGACATTTGTGCTTATTTCAGCTACTTAAAACATACCATTTGCCAACATATAAATTTGCTGTATTCAGCACAAACTCTGCTACAATAATATGTGAGCAAAATGGATGTACATGTTTGCATTTTATAGAAAAAAAATATGCGTGGTTAGTACGTTTTGGGGAAAAAAATGTCACCGCAATAAGGCCATTTAACACATACTGAATAGTTGTCCACAAGACTTTTGAGTTACTATTCTTGTAGGCTGGAATTTTTACTTCAAAATGAAGTGAAAATCATTCTGACCACTCTTTCACAAACAACAATATAATGATTTAAATTTCTTACGTCAGTTTTTGGTCAGCACTGCTGTATGCGTGGGAGTGTGAATGGCCATGAATATTAATGTGATTTACACCTGGGTGGGAAGACTAAAGACACTCCCCCAATGGCCCATCAAGGTGCTGTGAGGCAGCCTGAACTAAGAATGATTCACTGATGAATAAAAAGTTAAAAAGAACAGCATTTATTCAAAATAGAAATCTTTCCTAAGAACGTAAAGACTTACAGTCATTACTATCACTTAACACATCCTTTCAAAAAAACAAACATAAAAAGACCAAACTTGTTTTTTTATATATATATATATATATATATATATATATAAAAGTGGACTGCCTGTTGCTTGCCTGCTTGTTTGCCTTGGCTCTCTTTGGAACTGGTGGATGGACGTGTTCATTGTCACATCTGTTATAAAAAAGAAAAAAGCATGCTGATAACACAATCAAATAAACTGTATTATTTTCATTATCAATCACTAATTGCCATGGATATTTTTTTTGTTGTAATTTCACACAAGAATAGGTAGCCTACATTATGACGATGTAAACACAATTAGGCTAAATTTCATCTGTAAAATATTACATCTGTGCACTTACTCAGTATGATTCTCGATCGCACTGAGAACTGAACGACACCTGCGTGTCCCTCTGCGAGGTGCTGGTGAAGGAGAGCATGATGCAAACACATTCCTAAAAAAAAATATAAAAAAACTGTTAGCATACATTATCCAAAGTAAACTGATGGACGATTATTGGGTATGGATGCACAATGTATGTATATATCTGTTGATGGGCCATATAGACCGCACGCATTTAGTGATAGGACTACACGCAATGAACGGATCATTCGCGAACGACACATCACTACATTTCAAACATTTACACCTGTATTCAGTTATTTACGCATGATATAGTGTCATAGGCTAACCAAAACTGAACATTTAATTATATTAAAAATATATTGTATTTAGACCTCTTTTACCGGAGCCTGAAATATATTTCTCGTTATATAACCTAAGCAGTTATTCGCAAACAAAATAGGCTACATTACGCATAAGGCACTATTTTAGCATAAGTAGTGTCATAGGCTAACCAAAACTCAACATTTTTATATAAAAAATATATTGTATTTAGACAGTATCACATATTTTACCGGAGGCTGAAATATATTTCACTAAATCAATAGGCTATACCTAAACATCCAGTTATTCGCAAACAAAATACATAAAGCATAGGCAGTATTTTAGCATGACAATCAATGTCATAAGCTAATCAAAACTATATATTTAATATACAAATATGTTTAGAGAGTAATATCACATTTAAAAAGTTTACACGAGCGAATGTTAGGGATATTGTGAGGCAATCTTTTCTGTAAGATGTCAAAAGCTATAGGCAAAATATAATCTGAAAATTCATTTGAGCTCTATACGATCAGAAAAGAAATGATAAAACACTAAACAACTTACTCTGAACTTGTAGGCCTATCCTCGGCGCGGGATCAATTCGTTCTTCAAAATGCAGCCGTTCCTCGTCCGAGTTATAGGCTAATCTTCCTCTGAGGAAAAGTGAATTCTTCTTCGCTGTCCAGAATCATCTGAAGGGCCTCTTTGTCGGAGTACCGTGCCATCCTCAAAACGCAATGAATCTATCAGTGAAGAAACTTCGTGTTTTTATGCCATTGATCGGGGGGCGTGTGCTATGCATAACGTAAGATCACCTATTTACCATGTGAAAAGCGCTAGGGGCGTGGCGGCCTCGGCTCATTAAAGATAATGAACTGAGAACGGAAAAACTGTACCTCTCCTTGGTTTCAAACGGATTACATAAACTGGAAATATATATTTTTTTAATAAATTACTTCATTTAAAAGAAGAGAATACAAGCTTTAAAAAGACACATGTCTATGTGGCAAGTATCGACTTAGTTACAGTTCATTTTTCGGACGCGTTTCAGAATGGACTTCACTGACAGAGAGAACGCAGAACGCGCATCATGTTTATTTTTCTTTATTAGGCGAAAAGCACAACACTTTGTTTTTAGTGTGAGGTTCCACAAAAAAAATACAAACTTAACAGGATCGAATGATGTACAACACTTATATGTAAGATCAAAATCAACAGAGTAATTTGAGTCTCTTTTGCACTGATAAGGAAAAAAGTGAGCTGGTATCGCCGGCGAGACCGCCGACCCCAGAGGGTTAAAGGACCTATCTGACATGCTGACATGAGATGAATAAGGAAGATGTAAAAGCTTCCTGGACTTTACTAAAAACTTCAAGGAGGTCTGTGTATTCTGGGGGAACTTGGGGTGGTACAAAATACAAAATAATCTAGGAGAGCCGAGTTTCCATAAAACAGTGAAAACAAAGACAGACACGAGGGGCAACCACCCTGGATGTGGGGAGGATGGTTTCTGGACAGGACTCCCTCTCAGGGGTTCAAACTGCCTCTAGAGTGCATCTGGCTTGAGATTTTTAGAACCTTGTCAATGAGAGAGGATGAAATTAAATCGGTAAAAAAAGAGTGATTTTATTTGGTGCTTTTTGTGCATTCACGCGTTTGAAGCGAATTCGTGTCTGTCGCTTGAGTTGAAAATTTTTAACTTTGGCATCTGTTCGCGCCGCGTTAACCAATCAGGAGCCTGCTTGCTGCTGTCACGTGGTGAAGTGACGTGATAAACGGGGACAGGCCCGCCCTGAGTCACTCATTCAACATGGGTGATCCTCGCTCCGATGCGGGACAACAGATCATCAAACTGGGCGCGGGACAAGCGGAAGTACCGCTGACAGCGGCCGTCATCCAGGCGCAGCTCCTGGAGCGAGTGGTCAAACTCGCCTAACTGGGTACGCATCCGGAGGGTCTGGTGGACCTAACTACGACGACGACGACCCCTACGCCGCTGTTCTGCTCTCCAGAGCAAATACAGAGCGGTGACTCTCGATGAATGCTCGATCAACATCAGCCATCTTGCAAACAGACAACCGCCTAGCTCTCGCCCCTCCCACAAGAAGCGGATTTCCCCTCGAACGCGTGGCTATTTCGCTTCAAGCGCTCGCTTTATAGAGGATTCAAAATGTTCAAGTGTCCAACTAGACGCGATAGAAGCGAATTTGACACTCAATTCGCGTTCGGTGTGAACGCTGCATTAAAGGTGCCATAGAATGCATTGATACAATATTTTAATCATCTACATAGAATGTCTGTGGCTTCGGTAAGGGCAAAAATTCTCCAGATACGGTTTTACATGTGCATTTACAACCCTAAGATTTGTCCCTAGAATGAAATTGGCTGTTATTATAAATAGGTCATCATACTATTTTGTTATCTATGCTCGTTACTTGGAGCTTGCTAGTTAGCTAAGGTTAACTTAACGCTCACTAAGAAACTTTCGGTTTAAACAGAAATGGCCTTAACAGTCAATGCTTGCGGTAGAGGTTGTAATGGAAATTACATTTATATCCATAATCTGCCATTTTCGCTATTGTCCTTGCTTGCTTCCTCACAATATTTATTGTGATATATGCTAAATTTGGGGGTGTAAATATTAATGGTTATGTTATGTTGAGATTCGCCTGTTTTTCAGCGGTCTTTTGCAAGCACGAGCTTTACATATGAAGGAGGAAACTGGTGTTTGAGGCTCACGGTACGTACAGAACTCTTATTACTCAATGCCAAGATAAATACAGTTTTCCATTCTATGGCACCTTTAAATCAAGACACATTTACTGGACAAGCAAAATGACTGAAAAAGGGTATAGTTATATTCTTAAGACAATAACAAATTGCCAATGCGATCAGAAAAATAAACATAATTCAGATAATTTTTAAGTCTGTTAATTTTGATACATTTTTAATATCTTCAGTGATTTTGCTTCTTCTCCCGTAAATGTGTCTTAATTTAGGAATGTTTAGATATTAGTGCTGGAAAACGAGACAGTATGTATAAGCTCTCTGTACATCTACACCTGACCTTTGTTGGAGGATCAGTGAGTTTGTAGTATTAGTGGAAACAGTTGCGTTCACGTTTGTTTCATTCTGCTGATTCTGTGAGGTTTATTTGAAAGGCATTCGAGTCAATATTACTGAATGTTGTTGCATTAGAGATAAAATATGGCATCTGTGCTCACTTCTCTTAATGAAGCGCTCTTTAAATTATTATTAATCAGCTGGGGATTTTAGTGTCTGTCTGAATCACATTCACTATCAAAACCACCAGAAAATCGCCATTTATCTTCCATTTGACAAACATATTTCATATTGTGAAATACAACCAATGTTATTTTGTTTGAAATTTTGTTTAAAAAAAATACAAATACATTTATATATTACTCTACTCTAAGTGTATATTACTATACTCTAAGTGTTCAAATGCTTTTAGTACAGTTCAAAATAATTTGAATGTTTTATGTTCGTGAAAGAGTCTCTTCTGCTCACCAAGGCTGCATTTATTTGATTAAAAAACAGTAAACACATTTATTACAGTAAACAGTGAAATATTACTCCAGTGTAAATCAGCTGTTTTCTATGTGAATATACAGTAAAGTGTAATTTATTCCTGAGATCAAAGCTGAATTTTCAGCATCATTATTTATTCATATTCATTCACTCAACATCATTCATATTTTTGTGGAAACGGTCATATAATTTTTTTTTTTTTTTAGGATTCTTTGATGAACAGAAAGTTCAAAAGAACAGAATTTATTTGAAATAGAATCTTTTGTAACATTATAATTTAAGTTTTCATTACTTTAAAACAATTCTTAATACCAGCCAAACAGAATTTCAAAAATCTATAATTTCGGGAAGATAATACACTAGCACAATCATGATTAACCTCGTCTGAAGTGTGTAAGGGTTGGTTTGAAGAGATTCTGCTGCAGTTTATTCCAGCACACACACACACACACACTGATGATCCGCCATGAAACACTGCGGCTCTTATCCACGGCTCACACACACACACTCACACACACACCACAGTTTCCTGTGAGCCGCGCTGACATCATGAAAAGCACGCCCAGTATTTTTAGCCTGATAAAGTGCCACAAATATTTTCATAAGGATCAGCGCAGCAGCGAGTTGAGCTCAAACTCACTCAAACACAAATAAAACCAAAGCCTCACTTCCCTCTGTCGTTCAGGAAATCCGTGGAGCTACGGAAGCCCATTTCTGACACACAACACGTTAATTAGGAGCCTAATTAGGACCAAAATGGCATAGTGACATACTAAGTCATAATTATGACAATAAGAAGTTGAAATTATGACATAAATTATGCAATCAAAATGACTGAAAAAGTCAATTATGACTGAAAAAGTTGAAATTATGATGTACCAAGTTAAAATTGTCGAAATGACAAAATTCTGGCTTAAAAAGTCAAATTAAGGAAAAATTTAAATAACTAAATGTCATAATTATGACAAAATGTCTATCACATAATAAGTCAAAAATATGACAGAAATCTAAATTATGCAATCAAAATGACTGAAAAAGTCATAATTATGACAAAATGTCGAAATTATGACATATGCTACTGAGTTAAATTTGATTAAATAAAAAAATTCTAACTTAAAAAGTCAAAATCATGACAAAATTAAATGAAAAATTGAAATTGACTTAAATGTTAAATTTATGACATACAAAGTCTATCAGTACATACTAAGAGAAAATTATGACATAAGAAGTCTAAATTATAACTGAAAAAGTCACTTGACAAAAAGTTGAAAATTATGACTTAAAAATTGTGACAAAAAGTCCATTATTTTGATATATTAAATCATAATTATTAAATAAAAATTTACTTAAAAGTCAAACAGATGGTATTGTAAGCCAAAATTATGACATTAAAAAGTCATAATTAGGACAAAAACTTTGGAATTATGACAAGTCATTATGAGATTAAATTGTAACAATGACATCATTTCAACTTTTTATCTCATCATTTTGACTTTTTATGTCATAATGAATGTTCTTCCGAACGGGCTCCCGTAGGAAACTGCAGACACACACTGACCCCTGCTGGACACACTGACTCTGCTCACACACTATAGTCAACGTTTCAGCTGCATTTATTGATTCATCTGTCATTGGTGTGCTTGATTTATTGAGTTGGTAAGTAGCAGCGTTGTGCTGCTGTGGTGTTTCACACTGTGTGTGTGTGTGTTTGTGCTCTTCTGCCGGGTTGTGCGACTGGCCCTCAGGATTAATGGCCGCTCGGGTTGATGGTGTTTTGCTTTGGGTCGTGTCGTTACGATGCTGTGAATCTGTCAGCGGCTTCAGACACGTGCTGTTAGCATGATTCACTCACACACACACACACTCACTTATTTACACATTCACACACACACACACACACACACACACACACACACACACACACACACACACTCACATACACATTTACACTCACACACTCACTAATACATACACTCACACAGACACACACTTATTAACACTCACATACACACACACACACTTACAGTCATACACACCTACCTACTCACACACACACACTCACACAGAACTGAAAAGGCCTTTAAATTACAGATAAATGTATTAATTGAACAGAGGTAGCAAAGGGACAAAGAAATTAACAGAACAGTAATTTTGCAAAAAAGCAAAGTTTATCAAGACAGACTTTAAATTTGTTTGAAAAATTAAAAAGCTTGAAAGAATGATAGATACGGTTGAGGTCATAAGTTCATATACACCTTGTAGAATATGCAAAATATTAATAAAAATAAATGGGATCCAAAAAATGTCATGATACTTGTTTATGTAATACTGTCCTGAATAAGCTATTTCACACAACAAATGTTTACAGTCCTGAAGACAAAATAATACCTGAATTTGCACAAATTAACTAAAAGTTTAAAAGTGATTCTGCTTTACTAGGTCATGAAGAAATATAAACACATGTTGTGTAGTGATATCTCTGGAGGGAAGCAAGCAGAGGGTGAAGAGCAGTGGCCCCAGCACTGAGCCTTGAGGCACGCCACACCTCACTCGCACTGAGGGCGGCCCCAGCACTGAGTCTTGAGGCACGCCACACCTCACTCACACTGAGGGCGGCCCCAGCACTGAGTCTTGAGGCACGCCACACCTCACTCACACTGAGGGCGGCCCCAGCACTGAGCCTTGAGGTACGCCACACCTCACTCGCACTGAGGGCGGCCCCAGCCCTGAGCCTTGAGGCACGCCACACCTCACTCACACTGAGGGCGGCCCCAGCACTGAGCCTTGAGGTACGCCACACCTCACTCGCACTGAGGGCAGCCCCAGCACTGAGCCTTGAGGCACGCCACACCTCACTCACACTGAGGGCGGCCCCAGCACTGAGCCTTGAGGTACGCCACACCTCACTCACACTGAGGGCGGCCCCAGCACTGAGCCTTGAGGCACGCCACACCTCACTCACACTGAGGGCGGCCCCAGCACTGAGCCTTGAGGCACGCCACACCTCACTCACACTGAGGGCGGCCCCAGCACTGAGCCTTGAGGTACGCCACACCTCACTCACACTGAGGGCGGCCCCAGCACTGAGCCTTGAGGCACGCCACACCTCACTCACACTGAGGGCGGCCCCAGCACTGAGCCTTGAGGCACGCCACACCTCACTAACACTGAGGGCGGCCCCAGCACTGAACCTTGAGGCACGCCACACCTCACTCACACTGAGGGCGGCCCCAGCACTGAGCCTTGAGGTACGCCACACCTCAATCACACTGAGGGCGGCCCCAGCACTGAGCCTTGAGGTACGCCACACCTCACTCACACTGAGGGCGGCCCCAGCACTGAGCCTTGAGGCACGCCACACCTCACTCGCACTGAGGGCGGCCCCAGCACTGAGCCTTGAGGCACGCCACACCTCACTCACACTGGGGACGGCCCCAGCACTGAGCCTTGAGGTACGCCACACCTCACTCGCACTGAGGGCGGCCCCAGCACTGAGCCTTGAGGCACGCCACACCTCACTCACACTGGGGATGGCCCCAGCACTGAGCCTTGAGGTACGCCACACCTCACTCACACTGAGGGCGGCCCCAGCACTGAGCCTTGAGGCACGCCACACCTCACTCACACTGAGGGCGGCCCCAGCACTGAGCCTTGAGGCACGCCACACCTCACTCACACTGGGGATGGCCCCAGCACTGAGCCTTGAGGTACGCCACACCTCACTCGCACTGGGGACGGCCCCAGCACTGAGCCTTGAGGTACGCCACACCTCACTCGCACTGGGGACGGCCCCAGCACTGAGCCTTGAGGTACGCCACACCTCACTCACATTGGGGATGGCCCCAGCACTGAGCCTTGAGGTACGCCACACCTCACTCACACTGGGGACGGCCCCAGCACTGAGCCTTGAGGTACGCCACACCTCACTCACACTGGGGATGGCCCCAGCACTGAGCCTTGAGGTACGCCACACCTCACTCGCACTGGGGATGGCCCCAGCACTGAGCCTTGAGGTACGCCACACCTCACTCACACTGGGGATGGCCCCAGCACTGAGCCTTGAGGTACGCCAACACCTCACTCACACTGGGGACGGCCCCAGCACTGAGCGTTGAGGTACGCCACACCTGGAATGAATTAGCAAAAAGCAAGCCGAGCTGTTGGAGACGGAGGCAGACGCTTACTCCGTTGCTCCGGCGAATTACTTCATTAATCCTTGTTTTATTGCTTTACCAGGCATTTATAAGCAAGCACTTTTTATTTTTATATCATGTGAACTTATCCACGAAACTATTCCTTATAAAAAACAATTAGATTGCTTTGATATCGCTACTTATATCCAACCTTTCGATTCTCGGCTACTAGCCTTTAGCCCGCTAACATTTCACGCGTGGCCTCGGCCGTCTAATATTACACCCTTTCACTGAAAGGACACGGGTTATATTTGACATTGCAGTCCTAAATTAGTACTGATAGTTGTAGTATCACTGCTAATTTACAGCTCATTTGTTATAATGGCGAACATATCGGATGCGTGTCTAACTTTACCTCTGAGTGCAGGTGAGGACACTTTCGAGCTATTCTCGGTGAATCTGGAGCTGGAATCCGTGGAGAAACAGATCCGTGGTCTGCTGGAAAAGCAAGCCGAGCTGTTGGATCGGCGATCAGCACTTGAAGCAGCACGCGCCGATGCTCACAAGTTAGTGGTTAGTAACTCTTTAACTCCGAGTTCGTCTACTCCGTGTGTTTCTCTGTCCAGAAGGACGCGATCATCTCGGGCTTCATTTACTCCGGCACCGACACAACACAATGGACCATGGATCACGCAGCGGAAGACGCGAGCCAGGACCAGAGCTACTCCTCCGCCCCTCCCGGTCTTCGAGATCTCCACTCGGAACCGCTTCTCCCCTCTTCGCGAGTCGAAACGCGACGACGCCGTGATCATCGGCACGTCCATGGTCCGCCATGTCCGCGCTACCTCAGGTAAAGGTAAGGTGCGCTCTCACTGCTTTCCTGGTGCTCGTGTTCTTGATATCGCTGCACAGGTTCCCGAAATCCTGACCGGGGACGAGCGCGTCGGAGCTGTGGTGCTGCATGCGGGAGGGAGCGACGTCAGGCTGCGGCAGACGGAGGTTCTGAAGAAGGACTACATGAGCCTGATCGAGGCGGTACGCAACACAGCGCCTGAGGCAACGATCATCGTGTCTGGACCGCTTCCCACGTACCGACTAGGACAAGAAAGGTTCAGTAGACTATTTGCACTAAATGAATGGTTAATGTCACTGTGTAATGAACAGAAACTGCTCTTTGTAAATAATTGGAATCTGTTTTGGGAGCGACCCAGGCTGTACCGTGCTGATGGCCTGCACCCCAGCAGAGCCGGAGCGGCTGTTCTGTCGGATAATATCTCCAAGACGTTACGCACCAGATGACTAATAAGTCAAAATCCAAATCACAGTCTTTGCTGTCCAAACTTAATTGATATACGTAGTGAAGAACATTATATAGAAACTGTGTCTATTCCTCGTTTAGTGAAGCCAAACAATAAATCTAGTGCAGGATCTAGCAAAAATCTTATTGTAATTAAACCAGAAAATCTAAATATCAGTGAACAAAAAGAATTTCTAAAGCTAGGTCTTCTAAACATTAGATCGCTCACACCTAAAGCGGTTATTGTAAATGAAATGGTCACAGATAATAATTTCGATATACTTTGCCTTACTGAAACCTGGCTTAAACCAAATGAGTATTTCGGTCTAAATGAGTCTACTCCGCCAAGATACTGTTATAAGCATGAGCCCCGTCTGACTGGTCGTGGCGGCGGTGTTGCAACAATCTATAAAGATATTCTTAATATTTCTCAGAAAACAGGTCACAGATTTAATTCGTTTGAAGTACTTATGCTAAATGTTACGCTCTTAGATGTAAGAAAGAAATCCATATTATCTCTAGCCTTGGCTACTGTATATAGACCTCCAGGGCCATATGCTGAATTTCTAAAAGAGTTTGCAGACTTTCTCTCGGATCTATTGGTCAATGTCGATAAAGCAATAATTGTTGGAGATTTTAACATACACGTAGACAACAAAAATGATGCGTTAGGGGCTGCGTTTACAGATTTATTAAACTCCTTTGGGGTCAAGCAAAACGTCCGTGGTCCCACTCATCGTCTAAATCATACACTAGATTTAATTATATCATATGGAACCAATCCAACTGATATAGATATTATACCGCAAAGTGATGATGTCACTGATCATTACATGGTAACGTGCATAATACGTACTGCTGAAATATGTCATGTTGCGCCACGTTATAGACCAGGCAGAACAATCCTTCCAACCACTATAGATAGATTCTCAAATAGCTTACCTGATCTATCTCAGCTGCTCAGTGAACCCAAACAAACAGATGAACTAGAGGAAATGACTAGCAGTTTGAGCACCATTTTCACTAGTACATTAGATATTGTTGCACCAATTAGATCAAAAAAGGTTAGAGAGAAAACTAAAGCACTATGGTACAACAGTGTCACGCATGATATCAAGAGAGAAACTCGTAACCTAGAGCGTAAATGGAAACAAACTAATTTAGAGGTCTTTAGAATCGCGTGGAAAGACAGTATGTCACGTTATAAAAAGGCTCTAAAAACAGCCAGGGCTGAGCACCTCCGCAAACTAATAGAAAATAACCAAAATAATCCAAGGTTCTTATTTAACACCGTGGCTAGACTAACAAATAAACAGACATCACCAGAGCAAAATATACCGTTACAGTTTAGTAGTAATGATTTTATGAATTATTTCAATGAGAAAATAGAAAGCATTCGAAACACAATTATAAATGTACAATCCTCTATGGTCTCTTATGATTCAGCCTCAATTATCGTCCCTCAAGAACAACTACACCGCTTTGCAACGATAGGACAGGAAGCGCTAAATAAACTTATTATTGCATCTAAACCAACAACATGCTCATTAGATCCAATACCCACTAAACTACTGAAAGAAGTGTTACCTGTAGTGGAAGAGCCTCTTCTTAATATTATTAACTCGTCTTTATTCTTAGGTCATGTTCCAAGAATATTCAAGTTGGCAGTAATAAAACCTCTCATTAAGAAACCGCAACTAGATCCAAATAACCTAGCAAATTACAGACCCATTTCAAATCTTCCATTTATGTCCAAAATACTAGAAAAAGTTGTATCCGCTCAACTGTGCTCTTTTTTGCAAGAAAATGATATCTATGAAAAATTCCAGTCAGGATTCAGACCGCATCATAGCACAGAAACTGCGCTAGTTAAAATTACAAATGATCTACTTTTAGCTTCTGACCAAGGCTGTATCTCAATACTAGTCCTACTTGATCTTAGCGCCGCGTTCGACACTATAGATCATAAAATACTCTTGGATCGACTACAAAACTACACTGGTGTTCAGGGACAGGCATTAAGCTGGTTTAGATCGTACTTATCAGACCGTTATCATTTTGTCTCTTTACACGGGGGAAAATCAAAGTTAACGTCAGTAGACTACGGAGTACCGCAAGGATCGGTGCTAGGCCCTCTGCTATTCTCAATATATATGCTGCCACTTGGTAATATTATAAGAAAACATGGAATTAATTTCCACTGTTATGCTGACGACACTCAATTATATATTTCATCACGACCAGATGAAAACATTACCTCATCTAAATTGACAGAATGTCTCAAAGATATAAAATGCTGGATGACGCGTAATTTCCTGCTATTAAATTCAGATAAAACGGAGGTATTACTTATTGGTCCAAAAAACTACACACAAAACCTCTTACAATACGACTTTAATATAGAAGGATGCCCTGTTACTTTTTCCACTACGGTAAAAGACCTGGGTGTTATACTAGACCGCAACTTGTCTTTCGAAAATCATATTTCATCTGTTACAAGAACAGCCTTTTTCCACCTTAGAAACATTGCTAAATTACGTAACATGCTATCTGTTTCTGATGCAGAAAAGTTAGTTCATGCATTCATGACCTCGAGACTAGATTACTGTAATGCTTTATTAGCTGGTTGTCCTGCATCCTCAATAAACAAGCTACAGTTAGTGCAAAATGCAGCCGCTAGAGTTCTTACTAGATCAAGAAAATATGATCATATAACACCGATTTTATCATCTCTGCACTGGTTACCTATTAAGTTCCGTATCAATTACAAAGTACTACTACTGACCTATAAAGCCCTTAATGGTTTAGCTCCTATGTACTTAACGGACCTTCTTTCGCCCTACAATCCACCGCGTTCTCTAAGATCACTAAATTCAAGGCTTCTGGTCATTCCTAGGATATCGAAGTCCACGAAAGGAGGGAGGGCATTCTCGCATTTAGCTCCAAAACTCTGGAATAGCCTTCCCGATACGGTCCGATGCTCTGACTCGCTGACACAGTTTAAAACTAGACTAAAGACGTGTCTCTTTAGTCAAGCATTCACATAATGCTTACCTTTTAGTCCTCTGCTATGCCATACGGAACCGTTTGCCACTGAAACTGCTTAACTGCCACTGAAACTGCCACTGAAACGCCTGTGAAGAGACGGCTCAACGCCTGCGAAGAGACGACTCAACGCCGGCGATATGTTATCCCCTAAATATTACATGATTAACTAAATGTATATTTTTCCAGGTACTCTCTGATATGCACTTACTGTAAAGCTTCTTTAAAACCCTATGATTGTTAGCCAGAGGAGAACTGGCCCCTGACTAGCCTGGGTTCTCCCAAGGTTTTTTTCTCCATCCAATCTGATGGAGTTTTGGTTCCTTGCCACTGTCGCCTTGCTTTTGGCTTGCTTAGTTGGGGATATTTAATATTCAACAATATTATTGAACTGTGTTGTACTACTTTCATGTTATCACTGTGAAGCTGCTTTGATGCAATCTGTATTGTGAAAAGCGCTATATAAATAAATGTGACTTGACACCTCACTGACATTGGGGATGGCCCCAGCACTGACCCTTGAGGCACGCCACACCTCACTCGCACTAAGGACGGCCCCAGCACTGAGCCTTGAGGCACGCCTCACCTCACTCGCACTGAGGGCGGCCCCAGCACTGAGCCTTGAGGTAGGCCAGACCTCACTCGCACTGAAGACGGCCCCAGCACTGAGCCTTGAGGTACGCCACACCTCACTCACACTGGGGATGGCCCCAGCACTGAGCCTTGAGGCACGCCTCACCTCACTCACACTGAGGGCGGCCCCAGCACTGAGCCTTGAGGCACGCCACACCTCACTCGCACTGAGGACGGCCCCAGCACTGAGCATTGAGGCACGCCTCACCTCACTCGCACTGAGGGCGGCCCCAGCACTGAGTCTTGAGGCACGCCACACCTCACTCGCACTGAGGACGGCCCCAGCACTGAGCCTTGAGGCACGCCACACCTCACTCACACTGAGGGCGGCCCCAGCACTGAGTCTTGAGGCACGCCACACCTCACTCACACTGAGGGCGGCCCCAGCACTGAGTCTTGAGGCACGCCACACCTCACTCACACTGAGGACGGCCCCAGCACTGAGCCTTGAGGCACGCCACACCTCACTCACACTGAGGGCGGCCCCAGCACTGAGCCTTGAGGCACGCCACACCTCACTCACACTGAGGGCGGCCCCAGCACTGAGTCTTGAGGCACGCCACACCTCACTCGCACTGAGGACGGCCCCAGCACTGAGTCTTGAGGCACGCCACACCTCACTCACACTGAGGGCGGCCCCAGCACTGAGTCTTGAGGCACGCCACACCTCACTCGCACTGAGGACGTCCCCAGCACTGAGCCTTGAGGCACGCCACACCTCACTCACACTGAGGGCGGCCCCAGCACTGAGCCTTGAGGTACGCCACACCTCACTCACACTGGGGATGGCCACAGCACTGAGCCTTGAGGCACGCCACACCTCACTCGCACTGGGGATGGCCCCAGCACTGAGCCTTGAGGTACGCCACACCTCACTCACACTGGGGATGGCCCCAGCACTGAGCCTTGAGGTACGCCACACCTCACTCACATTGGGGATGGCCCCAGCACTGAGCCTTGAGGTACGCCACACCTCACTCACACTGAGGGTGGCCCCAGCACTGAGCCTTGAGGTACGCCACACCTCACTCACACTGGGGATGGCCCCAGCACTGAGCCTTGAGGCACGCCACACCTCACTCGCACTGGGGATGGCCCCAGCACTGAGCCTTGAGGTACGCCACACCTCACTCACATTGGGGATGGCCCCAGCACTGAGCCTTGAGGTACGCCACACCTCACTCACACTGAGGGCGGCCCCAGCACTGAGCCTTGAGGTACGCCACACCTCACTCACACTGGGGATGGCCCCACCACTGAGCCTTGAGGCACGCCACACCTCACTCGCACTGGGGATGGCCCCAGCACTGAGCCTTGAGGCACGCCACACCTCACTCACACTGAGGGCGGCCCCAGCACTGAGCCTTGAGGTACGCCACACCTCACTCACACTGGGGATGGCCCCAGCACTGAGCCTTGAGGCACGCCTCACCTCACTCACACTGAGGGCGGCCCCAGCACTGAGCCTTGAGGTACGCCACACCTCACTCACACTGAGGACGGCCCCAGCACTGAGCCTTGAGGCCCGCCTCACCTCACTCACACTGAGGGCGGCCCCAGCACTGAGCCTTGAGGCACGCCTCCCCTTACTCACACTGAGGGTGGCCCCAGCACTGAGCCTTGAGGTACGCAAACCCTCACTCACACTGAGGACGGCCCCAGCACTGAGCTTTGAGGTACGCCACACCTCAATCACACTGAGGACGGCCCCAGCACTGAGCCTTGAGGTACGCCACACCTCACTCACACTGAGGACGGCCCCAGCACTGAGCCTTGAGGCACGCCACACCTCACTCACACTGAGGGCGGCCCCAGCACTGAGCCTTGAGGTACGCCACACCTCACTCACACTGAGGGCGGCCCCAGCACTGAGCCTTGAGGCACGCCACACCTCACTCACACTGAGGACGGCCCCAGCACTGAGCCTTGAGGCACACCTCACTCACACTGAGGGCGGCCCCAGCACTGAGCCTTGAGGTACGCCACACCTCACTCACACTGAGGGCGGCCCCAGCACTGAGCCTTGAGGCACGCCACACCTCACTCACACTGAGGGCGGCCCCAGCACTGAGCCTTGAGGTACGCCACACCTCACTCACACTGAGGGCGGCCCCAGCACTGAGCCTTGAGGCACGCCACACCTCACTCGCACTGAGGGTGGCCCCAGCACTGAGCCTTGAGGTACGCCACACCTCACTCACACTGAGGGCGGCCCCAGCACTGAGCCTTGAGGCACGCCACACCTCACTCGCACTGAGGGTGGCCCCAGCACTGAGCCTTGAGGCACGCCACACCTCACTCGCACTGAGGGTGGCCCCAGCACTGAGCCTTGAGGTACGCCACACCTCACTCACACTGAGGGCGGCCCCAGCACTGAGCCTTGAGGTACGCCACACCTCACTCACACTGAGGGCGGCCCCAGCACTGAGCCTTGAGGTACGCCACACCTCACTCACACTGAGGGCGGCCCCAGCACTGAGCCTTGAGGTACGCCACACCTCACTCGCACTGAGGACGGCCCCAGCACTGAGCCTTGAGGTACGCCACACCTCACTCGCACTGAGGGTCTGTGACTGGAACTATAACATTTAAATATTCAATTGATACAATGCACGTATTGTGTACACACGTTTTTACACTGTACTTTTGCGTGCAAACGATATGCACTAAACCCCTTGGGTAGGATTACGGGTGTGGAGTGTGTGTGATAAAGTGCGTATCATATGCAGCAACATGACATCATGACTTTGCGTAAACATACACGCCACTTTCAATTCAAGTGGCGTGTTATCTATACGCATTTTGAGCTAGTCGCGTGTATGTCCACGCCGAAATCTTTTGCGTGTATGTCTACGCCATTAAATGTCCGAGTAATTCCGCGTGTATGTGTACGCCGTTAAATGTCCGAGCGAAACGAAGCAAAATCTATATCTACATCTGTGGAGCGATATTTCTTTTCCTAGGATGGTAGGAGAACACTCATAAATGGTATTAACCCCAGTGACGGGTAGGTTTAGGGACGGGGTTGGGGTAGGTCATATATTTATATATATATAATACAGTAATATAACGTTAAGTCAAAGGCGTTGATAAACACGCTGAAAAGCGATTATGCGTGTTGATAGCACACCAAAAATGGAAATACGAATTGGCGTGTCATACATACGCCATTTCATGAGATCAGTCTGTATGCAGGCGAAAACTATTTTTTGCATATAAATGTTACGAGAAATAAAATTGGTGCTATAGATACGCACTCTCATGAGATTGGCTGGATCGGGTGAAAGCACACTTTAAACACGGAACACTTATTCACACACACAATTGCTCTCTCACTAATGCATTGCATTCAAACACACGTGATCTTACAGTGCTGTGTGTATTTTGATCTCAATGAGCAGAAATGTGTCCGAAATGTAGCGACCCGTAGATAAAATAACTGATGAAAACGTAGTTATTTTCTTCTTTCTAAACAAAATGTGCACTGCAAAAAGCAGCAGTGTGTGTTTTCCACAGACAGCAGATCCGTCCAACTGTAAACTGCTCTCTTCCGCTGTGTGTGTGTGTGTGTGTGTGTGTGTATTTCACTCTGTAACTTCCTGCAGCTCACACTGTAATTACAGCTGTCAATCATCCGTGTATCCGCAGATCAGAGCTCATTAGGGCTGAAAGTCATCATACAGGAAAAACAGCACGAGAGATTTTCCCGGTAAGCGTCTGAAGTGTGTTTGGAGTGTGTGTGTGTTGTTTCAGCTGTGTGTGACGTGTGCTGACAGACTCGTCACCAGCACTAACAACGTCTGGATTAATGTCACCCCTCGTTAGCTGTTAAATAGTTATGGAAACAGATTATTTGTTTCCATGGAAACGCTGATTGTAGCTACAGTGTTTTTGTCTGTGTGTGTGTGTGTGTGTGTGGGGGGGGGGTTAATGTCATCAGGGTGGGGGTTTATGCTAATGTAGTTTTAGTTCTGTGATGGGTTTCCTGTCTGTCAAACTCACATACTGTAATTTAAGAGGATTGACACCTGTCCATCAAATAGATCACACACACACGTGTTTTTTAGAATCGTGATATGTGACTGATCTTCAGCTCCGCCCACAGTTCAATCTTATTGGTTCCATTGATTTGAATATTAATCATCATTGCTGATTGACAATGATTGCGTAAAGTGCAGTTTGTTTAACGTAAAACTTATCGTTCTGATGACCTCAATCTGCATTAGTGACGGTTTGACCTCTGACCTTTGACCCTTGACCCTGTGGTGGGTCAGTGTCTGTCCAAATGTCTGATCTTGACTTCTGTTTACTTTAAAGAAAACTCATATAATGCAGAGATCCACCTAAGAGAGTCTGAAGACTTCATCAGTGTAGAGTTAATGGTGAGCAGAAGAGTGTGACATTGTAGATGTTCAGTCATTCATCTGCACAGATTCCACAGAAACAGATGTTTATTTGTGAAGCTGCACGTCTGACGCTCTTCTGCCAAATCACTGGAGCTGCTCTTATGGTCAAAGCCATAATACTCCACCCGTGAAGAGCAGAAGAAGAGAGGCCTGCCACCCACTGAATACCACACACACACACTTACTTACTCACTCACACACACACACACACACACACTCACTCACTCACTCACTCACATACACACACACACTCACACAGACACACACACACACACACACTCACTCACTCACTCACTCACTCACACACACACACACACACACACACACACTCACACACACATACACACAGAGAGATGCACACCCACTCACACACCTCCACACACACTCGCAGAAACACACAGAGATGCACACACACTCACAGACAGGCTTTAGGAGTATTCAGGCTATGGGAGTATTCAGGCTTTGGGAGTATTCAGGCTTTTGGAGTATTCAGGCTTTGGGAGTATTCAGGCTTTGGGAGTATTCAGGCGTTAGGAGTATTAGGTGTTGGGAGTATTCAGGCTATGGGAGTATTCAGGCTTTGGAAGTATTCAGGCATTGAGAGTATTAGGTGTTGGGAGTATTCAGGCTATGGGAGTATTCAGGCTATGGGAGTATTCAGGCTATGGGAGTATTCAGGCTTTGGGAGTATTAGGTGTTGGGAGTATTAGGTGTTGGGAGTATTAGGTGTTGGGAGTATTAGGTGTTGGGAGTATTCAGGCTATGGGAGTATTCAGGCTATGGGAGTATTCAGGCTATGGGAGTATTCAGGCTTTGGGAGTATTAGGTGTTGGGAGTATTAGGTGTTGGGAGTATTAGGTGTTGGGAGTATTAGGTGTTGGGAGTATTCAGGCTATGGGAGTATTCAGGCTATGGGAGTATTCAGGCTATGGGAGTATTCAGGCGTTGGGAGTATTAGGTGTTGGGAGTATTAGGTGTTGGGAGTATTCAGGCTATGGGAGTATTCAGGCTATGGGAGTATTCAGGCTTTGGGAGTATTAGGTGTTGGGAGTATTCAGGCTATGGGAGTATTAGGTGTTGGGAGTATTCAGGCTATGGGAGTATTAGGTGTTGGGAGTATTCAGGCTTTGGGCACCCGAATACTCCCATAGCCTGAATACTCCCAAAGCCCGAATACTCCCAAAGCCTGAATACTCCCAAAGCCCGAATACTCCCAAAGCCTGAATACTCCCATAGCCTGAATACTCCCAAAGCCTGAATACTCCCAAAGCCCGAATACTCCCAAAGCCTGAATACTCCCAAAGCCTGAATACTCCCAAAGCCTGAATACTCCCATAGCCTGAATACTCCCAAAGCCTGAATACTCCCAAAGCCTGAATACTCCCAAAGCCTGAATACTCCCAAAGCCTGAATACTCCCATAGCCTGAATACTCCCAAAGCCTGAATACTCCCATAGCCTGAATACTCCCAAAGCCTGAATACTCCCAAAGCCTGAATACTCCCAAAGCCTGAATACTCCCAAAGCCTGAATACTCCCATAGCCTGAATACTCCCAAAGCCTGAATACTCCCAAAGCCTGAATACTCCCATAGCCCGAATTCTCCCAAAGCCCGAATACTCCCAAAGCCCGAATACTCCTCATTATTTTCCATAATGTAATGAGAAAAATTAAACTTTCATATATTTTAGATTCATTGCACACCAACTGAAATATTTCAGGCCTTTTATTGTTTTAATAATGATGATTTTGGCATACAGCTCATGAAAACCCAAAATTCCCATCTCAAAAAATTAGCATATTTCATCCGACCAATAAAATAAGTGTTTTTAATACACAAAAAAAAGTCAACCTTCAAATAATTATGTTCAGTTATGCACTCAATAGTCAATACTTGGTCGGGAATCCTTTTGCAGAAATGACTGCTTCAATGCGGCGTGGCATGGAGGCAATCAGCCTGTGGCACTGCTGAGCTGTTATGGAGGCCCAGGATGCTTCGATAGCGGCCTTAAGCTCATCCAGAGTGTTGGGTCTTGTGTCTCTCAACTTTCTCTTCACAATATCCCACAGATTCTCTATGGGGTTCAGGTCAGGAGAGCTGGCAGGCCAATTGAGCACAGTAATACCATGGTCAGTAAACCATTTACCAGTGGTTTTGGCACTGTGAGCAGGTGCCAGGTCGTGCTGAAAAATGAAATCTTCAACTCCATAAAGCTTTTCAGCAGATGGAAGCATGAAGTGCTCCAAAATCTCCTGATAGCTAGCTGCATTGACCCTGCCCTTGATAAAACACAGTGCACCAACACCAGCAGCTGACATGGCACCCCAGACCATCACTGACTGTGGGTACTTGACACTGGACTTCAGGCATTTTGGCATTTCCTTCTCCCCAGTCTTCCTCCAGACTCTGGCACCTTGATTTCCGAATGACATGCAAAACTGAGCAACAGTCCAGTGCTGCTTCTCTGTAGCCCAGGTCAGGCGCTTCTGCCGCTGTTTCTGGTTCAAAAGTGGCTTGACCTGGGGAATGCGGCATGTGACCTGTAGCCCATGTCCTGCACACGCCTGTGCACGGTGGCTCTGGATGTTTCTACTCCAGACTCAGTCCACTGCTTCCGCAGGTCCCCCAAGCTCTGGAATCGGTCCTTCTCCACAATCTTCCTCAGGGTCCGGTCACCTCTTCTCGTTGTGCAGCGTTTTTTGCCACACTTTTTCCTTCCCACAGACTTCCCACTGAGGTGCCTTGATACAGCACTCTGGGAACAGCCTATTTGTTCAGAAATTTCTTTCTGTCTTACCCTCTTGCTTCAATGATGGCCTTCTGGACAGCAGTCAGGTCGGCAGTCTTACCCATGATTGCGGTTTTGAGTAATGAAACAGGCTGGGAGTTTTTAAAAGCCTCAGGAATCTTTTGCAGGTGTTTAGAGTTAATTAGTTGATTCAGATGATTAGGTTAATAGCTCGTTTAGAGACCCTTTTCATGATATGCTAATTTTTTGAGATTGGGTTTTCATGAGCTGTATGCCAAAATCATCAGTATTAAAACAATAAAAGACCTGAAATATTTCAGTTGGTGTGCAATGAATCTAAAATATATGAAAGTTTAATTTTTATCATTACATTATGGAAAATAATGAACTTTATCACAATATGCTAATTTTTTATGCTAATGAAATAGCACAATCACACAACTAAATGACTAAAATTAAGCTTAAATTAGCCCAAAAAAGTATTAATAAGTATAAAAAAAGCTATAATAAATGGTATAATTTAATATTGGCAAGAATGTGAACATGTATTTTTCATCTCTCTCTCGCCTTCATTACATTCAAGAGTTCTAGTAACTAAAAAAGAACTGTACAAGAGAGTGCTTGGTCATTTACTTTAGATTTACTCTTGGCTGAGTGTAGCTACTATTGTTGCTTCCATTGTTGTGTTTTGCATGCTGAATGTTGAAGTCTGTGTATGACTCAAGCATGATCAACTGCAAGATACTGTCACAAGTATAGAGGGATTATATCAACCCAATTAAAAGTTTCACAAAGTGTTTATGACAAGTGTTAGCAATAAAATTGTAAAAGATTATTATTCAACATGAAAAATGATTTAGTTAGAAGATAGGTCAACTTTTAAAAGCAAGCTATTTAGTACTTCCCTTCTGTTGAAACCAAATAACTGTGATTTCTTGTTGCATCACTGCTTCAATAGGAAGAGAATTATAATGATATACATGAAGTTCCAAGTGCCCAACCAAAGGGAGCACTGATCATCATAATGGCGAGTTCAAACAAAAACATTTTAGGAAAATCAACATCAATTTATGAAGTCAGCTTATGTGATGTTCTCTCATATTTTCCAGTTGTATTGACAATTCAACATTAAATATGATTTTGGGAAATGAGTGAATGCAACTTGACAAATAATAGGAAGAAATGAGTGAAAAGTCTATTAAGAATTGCCCAGCCTCAAAAACTTTTATTTTTTTAAAATGGCACTCAAACCAATCAATTAATCCTAACTTGGGTTTTCTAAGTAAACAAGGAATAGTATTAGTATGTGAATGGTCTGCTACACATGAAGCCATTTCTGCTACATCAGGAAAAATCATGCTTTGGTAAATTTTAACAATAAAAAAAGACTTAATTATGAAAATTAGTAATATAGTGAAGAATTGTGAAATAAAAAGTTATAATTATGACGTAGAAAGCCATAAATTGACTTTTAATTTCATAATTTCACTTTTTAATCTCATAATTACGACGTGATGTCATAATTTTGGCTTTATCTCATTGTGTAAAAGTTAAGATTTTCGAAAGCATGATTTTTTTCTTCTTATTGGCAGAAAGGGCTTCTATGTGTCTGTGTTTTGCAGGGTCAGACAGCAGCTCTTCACTCACTGAATGATGAGTTCCATATGTGTATTCATCACATGGCCCACACACACACACACACACACAGTAATAAAGTCATATGGGCTCTCGGCACAATGGAGGGTCGTCATAAAGATCAATGTAGCGTATCAGTGCAGCTCTCTCACTAACGGGCCCTGAGCCTCGTTAACACGCCAGCAAAACAAACACTCTGTCACTCACACACACACACTCGGATCTCAGTGTGTGTGTGTGTGTGTGTTGCGGATCAGTTCCTCGGACACACATTACCTCACTCTCTCTCTTCCAGGAGCAGATATTACTGTAGTTGATCTGAGCTCACAGTCGAACACGCTGATGGATTTAAACCCTGCTGATCGTGTGTGTGGTCGCTTTACACACAGAGAGAAACCAGTTACTGCCTTCAACGTCATTTTTGTTTGTAATGTCTTCATATATGCCTATACATATATATACACACTCACACACATTCGGTGAAAAGTGTGTAATAAGATGTTTTAATGGTTTTGGAAGAGTCTCTTCTGCTCAACAAAGCTACATTTATTTTAATCAAAAATACAGTAAACCGTGTAATATTACTCCAGTGTAAATCAGCTGTTTTCTATGTGAATATATAGTAAAGTGTAATTTATTCCTGTGATCAAAGCTGAATTTTCAGCATCATTACTCCAGTCTTCAGTGTCACATGATCCTCCAGAAATCACTCTAATATGAGGATCTGATGATCAAGACACATTTCTGATTATTATCAGTGTTAAAAACAGTTGTGTTGCTTTATATTTTATTTTATTTTTCAGGATTCTTTGATGAATAGAAAGTTCAAAAGATCAGCATTTATTTGAAAAATAATTTTTTGTAACATTATAAATGTCTTTACTGGCACTTTTGATCAGTTTAAATAGTCCATGATGTTTGATGTTTTAACTCACTTGATCAGCAAGATTCTCCTGACTTTATTAAGAGTGTGTGAAGCTGTTAGTGTGACCCCTGCTGGTCACTGTCAGAACCACATCATCCTGTGAACATTACTGATGGAAGAACATTTATTTCCTGATGTTTTAGTTTTCTGGAGGCTCTTAAAGTGTATAAAGTTCATCCTCTGTTCATCATTAAAGTCATTCAGTATCTCTAAATATTTCATTCTAATGTTAATTTAGTTTAATTATTTAAAGTTAATTTAATTTTAATGTCAATATTTATTATATATTATTATTATATAATGTTAATATATCCTAAATGTTAGATGCGTGGTTTAGTCTCAGACTGAAATGATTCAGTAATGTGAAGAACTCTCTGTTGCCAGCAGAGGGAGACACTGACTGAAGGCTGCCATGGTAACCGTAGCAACAGCAGTTACACTGGTAACCATAGCAACAGCAGTTACACTGTATCAGCAAGAGAGGAATGACACAAAGATTCTGAAGCGGGACCCTATATTATGATTTTACAAAAGTAACTTTATAAAACTGTTACAGTGTGTGTGTGTGTGTGTGAGACAGAGAGAGAGAGCGTGTGTGTGTGTGTGAGAGAGAGAGAGAGAGATTGTACGTGTGTGTGTGTGTGTGTGTGTGTGTGTGTGTGTGTGTGTGTGAGAGAGAGATTGTACGTGTGTGTGTGTGTGTGAGAGAGATTGTACGTGTGTGTGTGTGTGTGAGAAAGAGAGATTGTACGTGTGTGTGTGTGAGAGAGAGATTGTACGTGTGTGTGTGTGTGTGTGTGTGTGAGAGAGAGAGATTGTACGTGTGTGTGTGTGAGAGAGAGATTGTATGTGTGTGTGTGTATGAGAGAGAGATTGTACGTGTGTGTGTGTGTGTGAGAGAGAGATTGTACGTGTGTGTGTGTGTGTGTGAGAGAGATTGTACGTGTATGTGTGTGAGAGAGAGATTGTATGTGTGTGTGTGTGTGTATGAGAGAGAGATTGTACGTGTGTGTGTGTGTGAGAGAGAGAGATTGTACGTGTGTGTGTGTGTGTGTGAGAGAGAGATTGTACGTGTGTGTGTGTGTGAGAGAGAGATTGTACGTGTGTGTGTGTGTGTGTGTGAGAGAGATTGTACGTGTGTGTGTGTGTGTGTGGTGTGAATGAATGAAGAACTCACTATTGGTAGTGCTATAGCCTGTTAATGCGTTAATGATACTATTAATAATACTAATACAACTTATGTGCTACCATGGAAGGGTGTGTGACAAAGTAATGGATAAAAAACTTATGATGATCAACAAAATGAATAATATAATTATTGAATGCAGGTTATTAACAGTAGATTATTAATTATGCTGGATACAGGTGAAGCCCAATGTTTTACACAGAAAGCAAATCAAAAACAAGTTTTTTATGACTTATGCATCAAACACTATTAGAACTCGATTGCACATCTATAAGGACAACTAATATACTCTATAACGCAGCCTTTTTTGATATACAACATGCAACAAATATGTCAGAAGTTATTGTTAAAGCAGCATTCTGTCAGTTTTTTTTTATTGTTATGAGTAACTTTGTATTTTAAACTTTATGTACTGTAATTAAAGCAATGCTTGCAGCAGATATAGAATAATTGCTTAAGAAGTCACAGTTAAGGTATTTACTCGAAGCCCGTGTTAGACAGGCAGCAGCGGCACTTCAGTCGGACGGTTCGGCTGATCGGTGATCTTCAAATCCCGGCAGAACAACACCGGTTCTGACCCGAGACCCAGCTGATACTGCCACAGATACAGACGCTCGTTTGGCTTCAGCTGGAATGATAGTTGCTCTTCCTCTTCAGTCTCTTCATTCCAGTTTTCCTTCTCAGTGTTCACACGTGAACCTCCGTATTCTCCCGATAAGGAGAACTGATACTGTGAAATTAACCCTGCGAGTTCTCCAGCCGTGATCGTGGCTGACGCTGCTATCTTCCAGTTGTGTTTGATCTTGGACATCTTCTCCTTATTGTATCCAACCTTTTTATTCATTTTCTTGTACCATGTCACTGGTGTGGGACTGTCATTACTTACAGTTTTAATGCTCACCCACTTTCCGAACGCTGGGCCGTTGGTTATGGACAGCCCTCCTGGCAGGAGTTCAGGACATCGGGGTGAAGGGAATAGACAGCAGTGCAGTCATCTGTGTGGAGGTCGGTACCTCTGTAGTATTCAACTCCCCAATCTGAGGCTGGCTTGAGGAAGTAGAAGTGATCCATATCACCCCAGTAATAGAGACCATCTTTGGAATTGGGAGGCAGGGGATATTCTCTAGAAACAAACCTTCCATTCAGTATAATTGTTTTTCTGTAAGTGCCCTTCTCCTGGAAGATGACGTAAACCCAGACAGAGTCTGCCAGGTAATGGTCTCCGCCCCGACAGCTGGGATGAAGGGTGAAGACTGAGGAATCAGTGTCTTCTGACAGGTCAGTGACTCTGCGGTAGTCATCACCCTTAATGATGTAAAACCCTTTAGCGTCAGCAAAGTAATGGTCTCCATGTCGGCAGGCGGGGTGCAGAGCATGAATACTGAGGTCTGACCCGGCTCTGAAATCACTCGATCTCATATAGCAGCCGAGATCAGAGCGGATTATGGATCGTTAAATCTGGTATATCAGATTGTTTTAGTGATCATTCTGTTATTTACTGTGTCTGGAAGATTAAACTGCGTCATTTCCCTCCGAAATATATTAAAATACATATATATATATAACAAAAAACAATGTTGATTGCTTTATACATGACTTGACTTTTATTAATTGGGATAGTTTCAGCTAATTCCTCATGTCGATGATGCATGGACTTTTTTACACTCTGAAATCATTAATGTAATTGATAAGCATTTTCCGTTTAGAACTATCAGAGTTAAAGGGGAGCACTTACCCTGGATCAGTTCTCATTTAATCAATCTTTTTAAGCAAAGAGATAAGGCATGGGCCAAATATCGCCTAACTGACTGGGATTATAATAGATCTCTTAGGAATCAGTGTAAGACTCAAACCCGAAATGCTAAATCCAGTTACTATAGAGACTGTTTTCTTAAGGATATTAAAAACCCTTGACAGTTCTGGGATCATTTGAATCGAGTTCTCAATAGGAATATCAAAACTCCTGCTAACCAATTGAAAATGACTAATGTTACAATTACCCATCCTACCCTTATTGCTAATGCTGTCAATCAGCATTTTACTACAATTAGTGATTCCAATCATGTTTATTCTCAAACCAATGATCATGTTTCGACTTCTTCTTCTGCATCTGGCTCATTTAAATGTAACAAAATGATGCCCATTGATGTTTATAATGCTATAGCTGATCTGAAGGAATATAGCAGTGCTGGTCCGAATGGGCTTGAGGCTAGGTTTATTAAACTTGCTGCCCATGTACTGATGTTTCCACTCGCTGACCTATTTAATCTGTCTTTGAATACTTTTACTGTTCCCGCTACATGGAAATGTGCGAGTTACCCCTTTATTAAAAACTGGTGATGCTTCTATTATTACAGTTTTTCTCGATTGCTTAAACACATTTCTTGAAACTATGCCTCGTATTCTCAAAACAGTGAACACAAATCCATAACGTCTCACCCAATTCCCCAAACATCCTATTTTCAGGTCAAAATGAAGCTCTACACTCAAAACCATCAACTCTTGCTGAAAAACCAAACTTTGCCCTCTGACAGCACACACAAGCCCTCAGAAATACACACACTACAACATAGTCTTACACACTAGTGCTATAAATTCAAAACAACATTTCCAAAACTGGTAATTCATGTTGCTTGTGGTCCCCCGCCCTCCCCATCCCCCCATCTTTTTTTCCCTCTCTCCTACTCGTACGTAAGATGTGTGTGAGCATCATATGACAGTAAAAGAGCACACACAAACCTTATTCAAATCTGGAATTGTATTGGAATGGTAAAGAGTGTTGGTTCATGCCTCCACTCAAGGATACAATATGATGAACAAGTCTAAGAATGTTCCACATATGGTTGAAATACCATCATTGGCCTAGAAAGATAACACTCTGTGAGTCAAGACTAAAGGAGAAAGGATGCCTTCTGTTCACTGTCACACTCTGCAGCCACTCTGTGTGACTGTACGACTGCTGGCCTTTTCTGGCAAGAACATAAACCTCATCAAAGACAATTGGAAATGTGTGTCTCTTATTCAGTGATAGAAATGTGTTTGCCACCACACCTCCCTGAAGGTCCTGATGATGGAGGCGACGGTGAAGCGACTCAAGTTTGTCTGTACTCGTTGCCCAGCCTCCCTCATAGTCATACCATGGACAAGGACATGGCCAACTAAAGTGGCTTGAATTTCATCCGAGACTGCTTGTCTTCTTGCCCTTGCCCTTCCTCCTCCTCCCCCTCCTCCTCTTCCTCCTCCTCCTCCTCTTCCTTCTTCTCCTTCTCCTCCTCCTCTTCCTCCTTCTCCTCCTCCTCCTCCTCCTCCTTCTCCTCCTCCTCCTCCTTCTCCTCCTCCACTTCCTCTTCCTTCTCCTCCTTCTCATGCTCCTCCTCCTCCTCTTCCTTCTCATCCTCCTCCTTCTCCTCCTCCTCATGCTCCTCCTTCTCATGCTCCTCCTCTTCCTTCTCCTCCTCCTCTTCCTCCTTCTCATCCTCCTCCTTCTCCTCCTCTTCTTCCTCCTTCTCATGCTCCTCCTCCTCCTCTTCCTTCTCATCCTCCTCCTCCTCCTTCTCATCCTCCTCCTCTTCTTCCTCATCCTCCTTCTCCTCTTCCTTCTCCTCCTCCTCTTCCTTCTCCTCCTTCTCATCCTCCTTCTCCTCCTCCTCCTCCTCTTCCTCCTCCTTCTCCTCTTCCTTCTCATCCTCCTCTTCCTCCTCCTCCTTCTCCTCTTCCTTCTCCTCCTCCTCCTTCTCATCCTCCTCTTCCTCCTCCCTCCTCCTCCTCTTCTTCCTCCTCCTCCTTCTCATCCTCCTTCTCCTCCTCCTAATCTTCCTCCTCCTGCTCCTCCTGTTCATCTTCCTTCTCCTCCTCCTCCTCCTCTTCCTTCTCCTCCTTCTCCTCCTCCTCATCTTCCTTCTCCTCCTCCTCCTCTTCGTCTTCCTTCTCCTCCTCCTCATCTTCCTTCTCCTCCTCCTCCTCCTCTTCCTCCTCCTTCTCCTCCTCCTCCTTCTCATCCTCCTTCTCCTCCTCCTCTTCCTTCTCCTCCTCCTCTTCCTCTTCCTCCTCCTCCTTCTCATCCTCCTCCTTCTCATCCTCCTTCTCCTCCTCCTCCTTCTCCTCCTCCTCCTTCTCGTCCTCCTTCTCCTCCTCCTCCTCCTCCTTCTCCTCCTCCTCCTTCTCATCCTCCTTCTCCTCCTCCTCCTTCTCATCCTCCTCCTTCTCCTCCTGTTCATCTTCCTCCTTCTCCTCCTCCTCTTCCTTCTCCTCCTTCTCCTTCTCCTCCTCCTCCTCATCTTCCTCCTCCTCCTCATCTTCCTTCTCCTCCTCCTCCTCATCTTCCTTCTCCTCCTCCTCCTCATCTTCCTTCTCCTCCTCTTCCTCCTTCTCATCCTCCTCCTCTTCCTCCTCCTTCTCATCTTCCTCCTCCTCCTCATCTTCCTTCTCCTCCTCCTCCTCATCTTCCTTCTCCTCCTCTTCCTCCTTCTCATCCTCCTCCTCTTCCTCCTCCTTCTCCTCCTCCTCCTCCTCCTGTTCATCTTCCTCCTCCTCCTCCTCTTCCTCTCACTCCTCGACATATTGCTGTATTTCTCTGTGGATCCATTGTTCCAAAACTCAGTAAACTGATTTATATCTTTTATAAAAGATTGTATAACCTTTTATCTTTCTATTGAAGGATCTGACTGATGTGTGTTCACCTGGGTAATTGTGTGCTAACTGAGCTGAAGCTGAGCTGACTTGAGTGAACAATATTGAATGCTAGTGCTTTCTAAATGACCACGTGGTGTAGGCAATGAGAAATGAAGGGATTTGTGTAGAGTTTTGCTGTGACAGTTCAACAAATCTGACTAATGTGTCAAAACAGGGGAATAGTGTTCATAGTTCAGTGAAATGGGTGTGCTTTTTGATAAATGGCATTATGGTTTTGAAATTTTAGTTCAAAAGCCTGGTTATAGTGTTTAAGCAATCGAGAAAAACTGTAATAATTACTGTCCTATTTCTATTATATGTTCCATTGCCAAATTATTTGTGCAAGATTAAAGGGGTAGTTCACACAAAAATGAAAATTAGCCCTTGATTGATTTACTCTCCCTCAAGTCATCCAGGGTGTGTATGACATCAGAGTAATATTAAAAATGTCTCTTCCAAGCTTTATAATGGCAGTGAATGGCTGTTTCTGTTTTGAAGTCCATAAAAGTGCATCTATGAGTGCATCTAGTGAACTAATATTGTACATTGCATAAGCATAAGCACATGCCTGCAGTATTGCCGCATCCTGGCAACATTCCCTTCAAGAATGCTCGATCCTGGATCTTCTCCATCAGCACAACGGACGACCAGTATTATAATGATGTGCTGAGTGTTTTGTTCATTGTTGTGCATGAAATAAACTGCATCTCTTCTTCAACATTTCTCTGCCTCTTTATCTCTGATGCTGGTTACCGACCACTACTGCCCCCCTCTGTTACACTGTGCAATTACAGCTAATCAGCACATCCCCCTTTCTTTAGGGCAAATATTTCAACAATAAAACAAACAAACTACCGGTGTCAGCTGTCTTACCCAATTTCTTACTTTAACATTGTATTACTGTTAATCACTATTATTATTTTTTTTATTATTTTTTTACTTTTTACTGTCCCTTTAATCACAGGTTCAGTCTCTCAGGCTTATTCTGGTAGATGTTCCCAGCACAGGTTCACCTGGAGCGAGTGCATCGGTGTTGCAGTCTGACAGGTGGAGAGATGGATCAGACTCAGAGCCATGGACAGACAGCAGCGATTGCTTTATTAAACGGTAAATATAAAATAAAACACACACCCAAGTACTTTTTAAGCTGTTATTGCATTTAGTTAATGTCAGTTTTGCATTTGGAGAGGCAGGGTGACAACTTAGATAAGTTTATAGGCTATATTTTTGGAGGGAAACGCTAGTGTTCATGTTCGCATGGGTATAGCACTGGCTTTAGCGGCTCTAACTTAACTTTTCCATGTCATTGATCTGATGATGGACGTCTCATGATATTTATTTTAGCACAACTGGGCTGTATTAGGCTATTGATTCCCGTGATCTTGCTTATAAATTCCGCTTCGTGATCACGCAGAGGTCTGCAGTCCGTTCAGAACTCCAACCAACATACAGAGGCGGACAGAGTACAGAGCTTTGTTACTTGAGTAAAAAGTACAGATACCCCTTGCTAAATTTTACTCAAGTACAAGTAAAAGTACTACAGGAGTCAGAGGTTCTGTGAATGCGGTTTGAAAATGTGGTTTTGTGTTTAAGGTTTTGAGAAAGTGAGTGATGATTTCAAGAAATGTGTTTTAGGGCCATTCCACCGAATGGGTGACATTTACTTGTTGTAATTCTTCAAAATTAAACTTTATTTTTTATCTTTTTCAACATTGAATCTAATACTACACATATTTAACTATTCAAAATGTGTATTGGTCAATCTCAGGCAACTTTATTTATTTTTTTACAAGGTTTAAGCAGAAGATGGGCGCATGTTTTCTCAATCCTGTTACCGAAAACCATGTGCCATTTAAAAAGCAAGTTTAAAAGCATGTCAATTAATTCCTTTGTTTTCCCCACAAGAAAGTGTTTATTTTAAAGAAATTGTTGGTTATATGTTCCAAAAATTGATATTTGTGACAATAAAATCACTATTAAGGCAAGGTGTATTTTAATAAAAAACAAAGCCATTTTTTTAATTTTAAAGAAGACCGAAGCCTCAAGTTTATATATTTTTTAACAATTTAATTTATTAAATAATTGTATAAATGATGGGCCAAACAAAACTGATAAAAACAGTGATTTAATTAAATTTTTTTAGAAAAATGAAAAAAATAGTAACAGGACTGAAAGTAACAGGATTGAGTTTTCAAGCAAAAAGTTATCAAATACATGGCATATGGCCACATAGTATATGCTAATAGCATGAGGACACTGAGCCATTTCTAGTGCCTTACCAAAAGTTTATATTTTTAAAATAAACAAATAAAATCTAAGAAAAAGTTTAGGTAACAGGACAGAGTGTTGAGATTGACCTTCTCAGTCGTAGTTACAATTTCATCAAATATACAGAAATTAAAATGAGAAGACTAACTTATGGTCTTCCCAGTGCCTTCAGAAGATCCAGATGATGCAACTTACTGTTGAAAATGGTCTTGTGGATTATTCCCAGTTTTTCAGAGGGGGTAATGTGTTAGGGTAACAGGACTGAGTGAAAACCCGGGGACATGACTAAAATGTGTATTTTATCTAAAATATTAGATCAAATGTATTTTTCTTTTTTCATTTTAAAGCAGATTGGATATAAAGTCACACAACAATGCAAAAAAAATCAGATTTCTGAAGGATTTGAATCATTATATTTCATTGTAAAGTTTAGAGATGGAGAGTGGGGACATGCAGAAAATGCATTTTTTGAGTGTTCTATGTAGTTTTTATCTAAGTTTTTAATTATACATTTTAAATTTGTAGTTAGCTTAATGTGCAGGACATTTTGCTTAATAATAAAATGTATTTTAGAGTTAATTTTCATGCAATTTTATACATATAATGTCCTGGGGACAGAAATGTCACCCTTTCGGTGGAATGGCTCTTTAGCAAATCCAGGTAAACTGTAAACAGGTTGAAGGACCCTATATACTGATTTTACAAAAGTAACTTTATAAAACTGTTACAGTGTGTGTGTGTCTGTCTGTGTGACAGAGTGTGTGTGTGTTGTGTGTGTGTGAGAAAGAGAGTGTGTCTCTCTCTGTGTGTGTGTCCCTCTTTGTGTGTGAGAGAGTGTGCATGCGTGTGTGTGTGTGTGTGTGTGTGTGTGTGTGTTTATGCGTGTGTGTGCGTGCGTGCAAATATATGTGTGTGTGCATGTGTGTGTGTGAGAGAGACAGAGAGTGTGTGTGTGTGTGCGTGTGTGTGTGTGTGTGTGTGTGTGTGTGCGTGTGTGAGAGAGACAGAGGTGTGTGTGTGTGTGTGTGTGTGTGTGTGCGTGTGTGTGTGTGTGTGTGAGAGACAGAGAGTGTGTGTGTGTGTGTGTGTGTGTGCGTGTGTGTGTGTGTGTGTGTGTGTGTGTGTGTGTGTTGTGGCTCTAACAGGAAGTGTGCTTGTCGACCCTGTTGACACTTAAACTGCTGCTCATGTTTCATGTGTGCGTTTCACTGACACACACACACACACACACACACACACACACACACACACACACACACTCTCTCTCTCTCTCTCTCTCTCTCACACACACACACACACACACACACACACACACACACTCTCTCACACACACACACACGCTCTCACACGCACAGACACACTCTTTTTTACACACATGCTCATGCAACCTCACTCACACACTCTAACACACACTTTTTGGGGATCTTCGCATGCTCAGGTTATGAGGTATTTGGCGTCAGTCGATGTTGTTCTTGATGTTTTGGCCTCTAACAGGCTTTAGCTGTATTTTCCCTGTAATGTAAATCATGAGTCATGACACACACGCACACACACACACACACACACACACACACAGAGACTGACATCAGCTCACAGACTCGCCCTGAACCCTCTCAGATCTCCAGTGTTGTGGTTACAGTGTGTTTTCACTGGACACACACGTGTTAGCGGTCAGTACACACACACACACACACACACACACACTAATACACTCACACACTTACACAATTTCAGCTGTTAAGCACATTTAAAGAAAGGATGTTTCTTACATTTTACGATAAGGTCTCATTTGTTA
>NW_026607017.1:510000-515000 GCF_029890125.1 Rhinichthys klamathensis goyatoka | reverse complement strand
TTTGTTTACATGATGGCTGTCGTGCATCGTGTATGCATCACACACACACAAAATGGCTGTGGCCATAATGGTCAGTGCTGCATTTTCAGACTCTGACTCAAGGACTGGAAAAGGCTCTGGAAGTTCTCTCACGGGATCAGACTCGGGAAGTTCTCTCGCGGGATCAGATTCGGGATGTTCTCTCGCGGGATCAGACTCGGGATGTTCTCTCGCGGGATCAGACTCGGGATGTTCTCTCGAGGGATCAGATTCGGGATGTTCTCTCGCGGGATCAGACTCGGGATGTTCTCTCGCGGGATCAGATTCGGGATGTTCTCTCGCGGGATCAGACTCGGGATGTTCTCTCGCGGGATCAGACTCGGGAAGTTCTCTCGCGGGATCAGATTCGGGATGTTCTCTCGCGGGATCAGACTCGGGATGTTCTCTCGAGGGATAAGACTCGGGATGTTCTTTCACGGGATCAGACTCGGGATGTTGTCTCACACAGGAACAGACTCGGGAAGTTCTCTCACGGGAACAGACTCTGGAAGTTCTCTCACGGGAACAGACTCGGGAAGTTCTCTCACAGGAACAGACTCGGGAAGTTCTCTCGTGGGATCAGACTCGGGAAGTTCTCTCACAGGAACAGACTCGGGAAGTTCTCTCGTGGGATCAGACTCGGGAAGTTCTCTCACAGAAACAGACTCGGGATGTTCTCTCACGGGATCAGACTCGGGAAGTTCTCTCACAGAATCAGACTCGGGATGTTCTCTCACAGGATCAGACTCGGGAAGTTCTCTCGCGGGATCAGACTCGGGATGTTCTCTCACGGGAACAGACTCGGAAAGTTCTCTCGTGGGATCAGACTCGGGATGTTCTCTCACGGGATCAGACTCGGGATGTTCTTTCACGGGATCAGACTACTCGGGAAGTTCTCTCGTGGGATCAGACTCGGGATGTTCTTTCACGGGATCAGACTCGGGATGTTCTCTCACACAGGAACAGACTCGGGAAGTTCTCTCACGGGAACAGACTCGGGAAGTTCTCTCACGGGAACAGACTCTGGAAGTTCTCTCACAGGAACAGACTCGGGATGTTCTCTCACGGGATCAGACTCTGGAAGTTCTCACACAGGATCAGAATCGGGAAGTTCTCTCGTGGGATCAGACTCGGGATGTTCTCTCGCGGGATCAGACTCGGGATGTTCTCTCGAGGGATCAGACTTTGGAATTTCTCACACGGGATCAGACTCGTGATGTTCTCTCGTGGGATCAGACTCGGGATGTTCTCTCACAGGATCAGACTCAGGAAGTTCTCTCGTGGGATCAGACTCGGGATGTTCTCTCACAGGATCAGACTCAGGAAGTTCTCTCGAGGGATCAGACTCAGGATGTTCTCTCGCAGGATCAGACTCGGGAAGTTCACTCATGGGATCAGACTCGGGATGTTCTTTCACGGGATCAGACTCGGGATGTTCTCTCACACAGGAACAGACTCGGGAAGTTCTCTCACGGGAACAGACTCGGGAAGTTCTCTCACGGGAACAAACTCGGGATGTTCTTTCACAGGAACAGACTCGGGATGTTCTCTCACGGGAACAGACTCGGGATGTTCTCTCACGGGAACAGACTCGGGATGTTCTTTCACGGGATCAGACTCGGGATGTTCTCTCACACAGGAACAGACTCGGGAAGTTCTCCCACGGGAACAGACTCGGAAAGTTCTCTCGTGGGATCAGACTCGGGATGTTCTCTCACAGGAACAGACTCGGGAAGTTCTCTCACGGGAACAGACTCGGGAAGTTCTCTCACAGGAACAGACTCTGGATGTTCTCTCACAGGAACAGACTCGGGAAGTTCTCTCACAGGAACAGACTCTGGATGTTCTCTCACAGGAACAGACTCGGGAAGTTCTCTCACAGGAACAGACTCTGGATGTTCTCTCACAGGAACAGGCTCGGGAAGTTCTCTCACGGGAAGACACTCGGGATGTTCTCTCACAGGAACAGACTCGGGAAGTTCTCTCACAGGAACAGACTCGGGAAGTTCTCTCGTGGGATCAGACTCGGGAAGTTCTCTCACAGGAACAGACTCGGGAAGTTCTCTCGTGGGATCAGACTCGGGAAGTTCTCTCACAGAAACAGACTCGGGAAGTTCTCTCACAGAATCAGACTCGGGATGTTCTCTCACAGGATCAGACTCGGAAAGTTCTCTCGTGGGATCAGACTCGGGATGTTCTCTCACGGGATCAGACTCGGGAGGTTCTCTCACAGGAACAGACTCAGGATGTTCTCTCACGGGATCAGACTCTGGATGTTCTCTCACAGGAACAGACTCAGGATGTTCTCTCACAGGATCAGACTCGGGATTTTCTCTCACGGGAACAGACTCAGGATGTTCTCTCACGGGATCAGACTCTGGATGTTCTCTCACAGGAACAGACTCAGGATGTTCTCTCACAGGATCAGACTCGGGATGTTCTCTCACAGGAACAGACTCAGGATGTTCTCTCGCGGGATCAGACTCGGAAAGTTCACTCATGGGATCAGACTCGGGATGTTCTTTCACAGGAACAGACTCGGGAAGTTCTCTCACAGGAACAGACTCGGGATGTTCTCTCACGGGAACAGACTCGGGATGTTGTCTCACACAGGAACAGACTCGGGAAGTTCTCTCACGGGAACAGACTCTGGAAGTTCTCTCACGGGAACAGACTCGGGAAGTTCTCTCACGGGATCAGACTCGGGAAGTTCTCTCACGGGAACAAACTCGGGATGTTCTCTCACGGGATCAGACTCGGGATGTTCTCTCACAGGAACAGACTCGGGATGTTCTCTCACGGGAACAGACTCGGGATGTTGTCTCACACAGGAACAGACTCGGGAAGTTCTCTCACGGGAACAGACTCTGGAAGTTCTCTCACGGGAACAGACTCGGGATGTTGTCTCACACAGGAACAGACTCGGGAAGTTCTCTCACGGGAACAGACTCTGGAAGTTCTCTCACGGGAACAGACTCGGGAAGTTCTCTCACGGGAACAGACTCGGGAAGTTCTCTCACGGGAACAGACTCTGGAAGTTCTCTCACGGGAACAGACTCGGGATGTTGTCTCACACAGGAACAGACTCGGGAAGTTCTCTCACGGGAACAGACTCTGGAAGTTCTCTCACGGGAACAGACTCGGGAAGTTCTCTCACGGGAACAGACTCGGGAAGTTCTCTCACGGGAACAAACTCGGGATGTTCTCTCACGGGATCAGACTCGGGAAGTTCTCTCACGGGAACAGACTCTGGAAGTTCTCTCACGGGAACAGACTCGGGAAGTTCTCTCACGGGAACAGACTCGGGAAGTTCTCTCACGGGAACAAACTCGGGATGTTCTCTCACGGGATCAGACTCGGGATGTTCTCTCACAGGAACAGACTCAGGATGTTCTCTCGCGGGATCAGACTCGGAAAGTTCACTCATGGGATCAGACTCGGGATGTTCTTTCACAGGAACAGACTCGGGAAGTTCTCTCACAGGAACAGACTCGGGATGTTGTCTCACACAGGAACAGACTCGGGAAGTTCTCTCACGGGAACAGACTCTGGAAGTTCTCTCACGGGAACAGACTCGGGAAGTTCTCTCACGGGAACAGACTCGGGAAGTTCTCTCACGGGAACAGACTCGGGAAGTTCTCTCACGGGAACAAACTCGGGATGTTCTCTCGCGGGATCAGACTCGGAAAGTTCACTCATGGGATCAGACTCGGGATGTTCTTTCACAGGAACAGACTCGGGAAGTTCTCTCACGGGAACAGACTCGGGATGTTGTCTCACACAGGAACAGACTCGGGAAGTTCTCTCACGGGAACAGACTCTGGAAGTTCTCTCACGGGAACAGACTCGGGAAGTTCTCTCACGGGAACAGACTCGGGAAGTTCTCTCACGGGAACAGACTCGGGAAGTTCTCTCACGGGAACAAACTCGGGATGTTCTCTCACGGGATCAGACTCAGGGGGCCCTATTTTAACGATCTGAAACGCAAGTGTCAAAGCGCAAAGCGCAAGTAACTTTGTGGGCGGATCCCGGCGCTGTTGCTATTTTCCCGGCGGGATAAATGCCTCTTGCGCCTGGCGCAAATCTAAAAGAGGTTGGTCTGAAGTAGCTTCATTATTCATAGGTGTGGTTTGGGCGTAACGTGGAATAAACCAATCAGAGCGTCATCTCACATTCCCTTTAAGAGCAGGCGCGCTTGTTGCATGGCGGATTGCTATTATAACGGCGGATTTACCAGGCGCGCGTCAGGAGCGGTTCACAGCCGAGGAGACCGACGTTCTTGTCAGGACCGTGAAAGACAGAGAAGTGACGTTGTATTGCGTGTTTTGCGTGCACCTGTAAACTATGGCATAAACCCTCATGCAAACACCCTCAGACGGCATTGTTTATTGACTGTCTGAAGTAGAATGCATGCAGAAATAACAAGAAATTCAACGTTCAAATCAGACTTATCTATCTTATCTATCTATCTATCTATCTATCTATCTATCTATCTATCTATCTATCTATCTATCTATCTATCTATCTATCTATCTATCGTGGGTGGGTTTCTCCCATCCCCATACAAATCAGCGTCGGTTAAACAGGCGTGGGAGGAAAAAAACTAAATTTTCATGGACACCACAATGATTTCCCTCATGTGTTAATATTTTTCCTTGTTATAATGTATGATTTGCAAAAATAAAAACTGCTGCATCTGTGTTGATGAGAGAATCAAAGTGTATGCGCGTTGTGCACCCGCTACATTATGGCCAAGCATGCGCCCTTAAAATAGCATAATGAACAACGCGCAACGCGCCACTGACTTTACACTAGTTTTTTTCTGGTCAGTGGCGCAATTGTTTTATAGAACAGCAAAATAGCATGAGGGAAAGTTTGCGCCGGAACACGCCTCCTCTTTGCGCTGAACCGCCCCGGGGAGCGCAAGTGTATTTCTTAGTTAACCGACGTGTGTCTGTGGAGGGAAAAGTCTGCTTTGCGCG
>NW_026607017.1:490000-505000 GCF_029890125.1 Rhinichthys klamathensis goyatoka | reverse complement strand
ATAAAATATTGTTGCTGTAATATTTCTAAAGTCATTTACACCACGCCTGTACTTTTGCTCCAAATCTCCTCTAAAAAATAGTGGATTACTCAATAAACATACATTCATGCCATTTAATATTTTGGATTTCATTACTATTAATGTTTGTCTTTCTTCAAAAACATTTTTTTTAAACAAAATCGAACACTTTAGCCTGGGAAGTTTCCGAGATCTGTGTGGTTTAACGACACATACACACGAGGGGAGAATATCATCATGCTTTGGTAAATCTTAATTATGGCATGAAAAGTCACAATTATTGTAAACTAAGTCATAATTAGTAGATTAAAAACTAAAATGCTGATATTATTACTTTCTATCCCATGACTTTTTGATAATTATGAAAATTTTAAGTCAGAATTTTGACTTTTAATAAATGGTTTACAAAAGGTTGACTTTTTTTTCATTATATGGCAACATGAGTTTCCATAATTATACGAGGTGTTTATAGTATTATTTCACTGAATGCACATGTTTTGATCTGAATGACAGGTTGTATATGATAGGGATGCACCGATATAAACATTTTGGCCGATACCGATAATTCTTTATATTTGAAAACCGATAACCGATATATTAGCCGATAAATCTAAATCTATATCCAAATTTGTATATAATTTTTGAGAGCCTGATTACAAAAACAAAAGTCTCCCCATTAAAAGCTGTGTCCCAAACACACAATTATAATGTTCTCATAATGTTATGTAACCGATATGACTCGCGCTGCACATGTTGCACTGAACTGTATTTTCCTTTTTTGAAGTGATTCCAATCATATTTCAGAACCATCATGTTGAACAGTGCGCATCTGAAGAGTCTCATCTGAAGGAAATAATGCATTATTTATCAGTTTTAATATATCGGCCACATTTTCTTATCAGGCCGATAACGATGACATTAAAACGAACATGTATCGGCCGATACCGATATGGTGGCCGATATATCGTTCATCCCTAGTATATGATGTGCCAGATTACATAATATTCATAATTGCGAGTTTGACTAAGACGAGAGCTTGTAGAATCTCTCTCGTACACACTGATGTTGTTGATGTATAAACATGCGGTGTGTGTGTTCCTCCTCAGAGGCGTGCGAGTGTGTGTGTGCTGTCAGGCTCACTAACGTTAACAAATACAGTAAACAATGTATTTCTCATGGTTAGTTCATGTTAGGTAATACATTGATTAACTAAAGTTAACTAATGAACCTTATTGTAAAGTGTTACCGACATTTAAGCCAGAATTTTGACTTTTAATCTCCCCTTATGTGGCAAAATGAGCTTTCATAATCACTGAATTCACGTTTTAATCTGCATGACAGGCTTTATTCTTGTTGTGTATGATGTGCCAGATTACATAATATTCATAATTGCGAGTTTGACTAAGACGAGAGCTTGTAGAATCTCTCTCGTACACACTGATGTTGTTGATGTATAAACATGCGGTGTGTGTGTGTTCCTCCTCAGAGGCGTGTGAGTGTGTGTGTGCTGTCCGCCTGAACATGGCTGCCGTCGTCTTCGCTCTGCTGTGTGTTTTCCCGCCGTTCGTCTCCCCGCGAGGCTCCGCCCCCCCGCCCGCCGACGCCACACCCCGCCTCCCCGACGTCATCATCATCGGCGTGAGGAAGGGCGGCACGCGCGCGCTCATCGAGATGCTAAGCCTCCACAGCGAGGTCGTGGCCGCGCAGAACGAGGTGCACTTCTTCGACTGGGACAGTCACTTCCAGCGCGGCGTGGACTGGTACGTGTCTCAGATGCCGCGCGCGCGGCCGGGTCAGCTGACGGTGGAGAAGACGCCGGCGTACTTCACGTCCAGCCGCGTCCCCGAGCGAATCCTGCAAACCCTTCCCGACGTGCGGCTAATGCTAATCGTGCGCGAGCCGACGGAGCGCCTGCTGTGCAGCTCTTCCACAACCGCCTGGAGAAGCGCAAACGCCAGGAGTCGCTGGAGGCGTTGCTAATGCGCGACGGCGAGCTCAACCTGGACTACAAGGCGCTGAACCGCAGCCTGTACCACGTGCACCTGCAGCGCTGGCTCGCCGTGTTCCCCCGCGCGCGGCTGCACCTGGTGGACGGAGACGCGCTGATCCGCGACCCGCTGCCGGAGATGACGAGGGTGGAGCAGTTCCTGCAGCTCGAGCCGCAGATCAGCGCCTCGCACTTCTACTTTAACCAGACCCGCGGCTTCTACTGTCTGCGCGAGCGCCGGCGCCAGCGCTGCCTCCACCGCTCCAAGGGACGCACACACCCGCGCGTCAGGCCCGAGGTCCTGCGCAAACTCCAGCAGTACTTCCACGAACCCAACCTGAAGTTCTTCCAGCTCGCCGGACAGACGTTCGACTGGAAGTGAGCCGGAGACGCCGCTCTTCGCTGTGCTGGTGTAGCGCCTGCGGTCGCCGGTGCGAGTTAGCTGGAGAACTGAAGCTAGTCGGCGAGTCGCACTCCTGGATAACTGGAAGTAACGCCGGGTCAATGTGTTTCAAACCTACAACACATTATTATATTTTTTTTATGAAAGGTTATGAATCGTTCACTGCAATCTGTCTCGTGTTTTCCAGCACTAGCATCTACACACTCTCAAATCAGGACACATTTACTGGAGAAGAAGCAACATGTAAGAAGATACGTCAAAAATATGCAAATTGAAGCGAGTTTGTGCTTAAAGAACAAATCAAAAGTCCGAAAAATAAACTTAATTCAAAAGGAAAACAAGATTATTTGTCTCCATCGGCTGATATTTGTTCTTGTTTTGAGCTCAAACTCACTTTATTTTGATGATAATAAATTAGTTTGATAATAAATCCCAATAAACCTAAGCTGTGGTGTTGCACACTGACACAACTCTCCCATCACAGTGACCGTCTCCGTTTGGCTCCTACTGTGTGGATGAAAACAACTGAGCAGCAAAATATATATATTTGTTCTATAAAAAGCAACATTATATTGCTCTTGGCTGTACAAATACACCGAGTGCACATGACTGAAGATAAGTCGTTTAATGGAAACTGTGTCAAAATGAAGTGATTTTGTGTTTAAACGAGAACAACGGCATCTTGATGTTATCTTTAATATCTTCAGTCGCGCTCCAGTATCGCAGAGCTGTCGTCAGACGTGTATTCAGATATATGGACATATGCATGTGAAATAAAACGGTTATACTTTAATACAATAATGCTCAGTTTTCACGGCTGCTAATGTGTGTAATGTGTGTTTATATGTGTGTGTGAGTTACAGAAGCTCCCTCTCTTCACATGATCTGTGTGTTCTGTTTATTACATGTTTCATATGAAGGAATTGTTCATTAATAAAGTTATTTTTGCTATGATCTGGTGTACTGTGGTTTTCTGTCTTTTGCTGGATTGTGTGTGTGTGAGCGCGTGTGTGTGTGTGAGCGTGTGTGTGTGTGTGTTGTTCTAGGAAATTCTGATCATATTTGTGTGCAGAGACTGAAGTGCTGGAGCGTTTGAGTTTTCTGTGTTTATAATCATAACCTGCCGTTCTCTGAGTTACTGAGCAACACGAGCCGAGGAGTAACCTGAGAACAACACACAGTTCTGCACTGTTATCTGTGTGTGTGTGTGTGTGTGTGTGTGTGTGTGAGAGAGAGAGTGTGTGTGAGAGAGAGAGAGTATGTGTGTGTGAGAGAGAGAGAGAGAGTGAGTGTGTGTGTGTGTGAGAGAGAGAGAGAGAGAGTGTGTGTGTGTGTGAGAGAGAGAGAGAGAGAGAGAGAGTGTGTGTGTGTGTGAGAGAGAGAGCGAGTGTGTGTGTGTGAGAGAGCGAGTGTGTGTTGGCTGATCTCTCTTCGGCTCCTCTGGTCGTGTTTTTCTCCTCAGTGATTGTGCAACAGTTATTCAGTAAAATCGTCTGTGTTCGAGTACGATGTCAGATTTCGTGATGTTTTTTATTTAGAGTGTGTGTGTGTGTGTGTGTGTGTGTGTGTGATGTGGCCTGTTCTGTGATCGGCCCAGATTAATCAGATCTGGATGTTTGCATGATTCACTGTCTATAAACTTATTCAGTGTGTGTGTGTGTGTGTGTGTGTGTGTAACTGATCATGTGTAAGTGTTTAGTCTGTGTGTGTGTGTGTGTATGTATAACTGATCGTGTGTGTGTGTGTGTGTGTGTATAACTGATCGTGTGTGTGTGTGTGTATAACTGATCGTGTGTGTGTGTGTGTGTGTGTGTAACTGATCATGTGTAAGTGTTTAGTCTGTGTGTGTGTGTGTGTGTGTGTATAACTGATCGTGTGTGTGTGTGTGTAACTGATCATGTGTAAGTGTTTAGTGTGTGTGTGTGTGTGTGTGTGTGTGTGTGTGTGTGTGTGTGTAACTGATCACGTGTAAGTGTTTAATCTGTGTGTGTGTGTGTGTGTGTTTAGTGTGTGTAACTGATCATGTGTAAGTGTGTGTAACTGATCATGCTCAGACTCACCACACACACACACACACACATATCATCTGCTGTGTATGAATGTGGTTTTCCTGCTAGTGTCATCAGGATCGTTCAGGACACACTTCCACAGCGTATCCCATGATTCAGCACTACACACACACACACACTGTTTTCAAGCCTACAAACACGTCTAAACACTGACGTTTGATTCCCGTACAGACATTATTTCTTTGCTTTATTTAGATTTTCCCACATGCACGGGTTGTATCATCATCACCACTGAATGATGTCGTTAGCTATCAGAAATAATGATTAAGGTCTTCCCTAATGATGCGTACTGTATAACGAAAACAAGTGGACAAAGAGATTGAATTTCATATGTGGTGATGGTATAGCATAATGGGAGACTAATGAGATTTTAAAAGGCTGGTTATTGACCCAAAAAACCAAATTAGGCAAACGGGTTAACACGTCTAAACTCGTGAACACAGAAGATCTCGCTGTGTCCGATCACACACACACACACACACACACACACACACACACACACACACACACACACACACACACACACACACACACATCATCATCAACATCAACAGCAGAACCACACACATCACGCATGCTGAACCACACACATGAGAAGAACTTACTAGAATTACTGATAAATTCAGCCACTCTGTGTGTGTGTGTGTGTGTGTGTGTGTGTGTGTGTGTGTGTGTGTGTGTGTGAGAGAGAGAGATGTTTGAGTGTGTGTGTGTGTGTGAGAGAGAGAGAGAGAGAGAGAGAGAGAGAGAGAGAGAGAGAGAGAGAGAGAGAGAGAGAGAGAGAGAGAGAGAGAGAGAGAGAGAGAGAGAGAGAGAGAGAGAGAGAGAGAGAGAGAGAGAGAGAGAGAGAGAGAGTGAGTGTGTGTGTGTGATGTTTGAGTGAGTGTGTGTGGTATCTATGTATGTGTGGTCACAGTGTGTGTGTGTGTGTGTGTTTCAAGAAAAAGATCAGAAGGAAATGATCACTTCCTGTGTGGCTTCTCATATCGAGCGAGTGTGTGTGAGGATCATCGGAGGATTGGCTGATGTTAATCTCACACAGGAAGCGAGTCGAGAAGTCTCCGAGGGGGGCTTTCAATCACACACACACACACACACACACACACACCGCTGGAGCTCGCCAAACCCTTCCCGCTACTCACCAGATGAAGGTAAGATGTTTTTCAGAGCCGCTATGAAAGTTTTGACAGTTTTATCAAAGTCTGATGATCTCAAACTTCTCCAAAACTGTGGAATACATTAAAGGACAGTTCAGTTATCAGGAGAACATCTGAGTTATGACTGAATATAATATTAAACTTGCTTATACACTCTTAAAAGTAAAGCTTCTTTATCGGCATCGATATCGTTTAACTTCCACAGAATCCTTTCACTAAAACTCATTGAGATGTTCTTCACAGTATCTTTATTCCTAAGAGTGTGTGTGTTCAGGAGATGTGATGACGGACGGACACAGGGAACTGTCAATCATAAATGAGTTCAGATCACAGTGAGATATTAGTGAAGTTAGATGACGCCGCATCATCACTCTGAGTGTTTATGTATAAGTTTATATGTATAAGTGCTGTATTGAGCTGATGTGCAGTAGATTACGCTCGTGTGTCGCTCAGTGTTGATGATGGATCCAAAACTCAAATCACGGCAGGAGTTTATGTGTGAGAAATCACTTCACTGATCATTAAAATCCTTCCACATATTCATATAAAGCCAGAGATGATGGATGTGAAGAGATCCGGCTCGGGCAGTGATGCTCTTCCTCGGTGTTTCAATATCTAAACCGTCTTAAATAAAGATATATTTACCGGAGAAGCAAAATGACGGATAGAAAGTCTTGTTTGATAAATATTTTATCAAAATGTTGCTTCTTCTCCAGTAAATGTGTCTTGATTTGAGAATGTTTAGATGTTTGTGCTGGAAAACACGACAGAAACACTGAGGAAGAACATCATTTGTGTAGCTATATATTATAACATTTAGCTGTGATTGACAGGTTTAGATGAATCACAGAATGATATAACGTTAGGCTACTGATTAAAAATCTGTTTTAATACTGTTGTATCTTTGAGCAAAACAACCAGCCTCAGATTTATTTTTAAGTTAAAAGGGCTTAAAAAGACTCGTTTCAACTTAAAGTGTTTGTGCTGACTTATAATGTAAAGTTTAGTCACATAAGTTGTGATAGCTAATTGCATCAATCATTAATAAACACCGTGTCTACACTAAAAGCAAAGCAAACTAAACCTACTTTAATCGATGTTGGACGCGTCGCCGCCATTTCACGAACGTTGTAATTTTTCCCGCTTTGTACTAAACGCGCATGCGCAACTGCCGAGAAAGCGTCGCGCCAACGGCCCGTCTCAGTGTTTTCCTCGTGAACAAAAACTATTTGCTCTTTTTCCAGGTAATCAGCTTCTTTTTTTTTTTTCAACAACATCCTGATTAGTTGAGAGACGATATAACAGAATACAACAAATTGATTTGATATATTTAATTGACATGTGATGTGTGTAATTATGGTGTAGAGGCTACGAGATAGAATGACCAATGTCTATGAAAGTATTTTTATCATAAGCACATTATTTGCCAGATTGAAGAGATTCGAGCTGTATGATGTAGATGAGCTCAGGTGTTGTAGTCACATCAGGCACACATGGCTGGACACATACACATACACTACAAACTACAAATAAATGATAAACTGTAAGTAATGAGTCATGACAGAAGAATTAACTTTTAAGCATGCATGTTGTTTCAGTGATCTAATATAATAAACATATTTTGGTGCCAGTTATAAAAAAATAGGCTACATTTGACTGACTTTGAAATTCAAACGAGTTTGTTGAATTGAAGCTGTTCTCAGATCAGCATGAAAGCGTTTGATTGTCAGCTGTGGATCTGACGAACAGGAAGTAGCAGGAGGCAACAGGAAACCATAAACATTTTCACACTATAATTAGCCATGTGGACATAAACGAAAAAGAAAAAATAGTTTGTCGAGATAAACGTTAGGTTGGCTTGAGAAACCCGGACCAGAGAGTTTAAAGAGCATATTGCAGGTAAAAAAAAAATCTAAATTAACATATAACCTTGTATGAAAATACCATATGAAAAGTTAATGCAGGATTTAAAATGTTTTAAAACGACATAAGGGCACTAATTTAGTAGATAAAGTGAGCGTTTCTTGGACTGCTCGTAAAAACGGCTTTTTTTTTTTTCAACATCGCGTCATTTTACGTCACGCTAGGGAGCCTCAGCCGCGCCTCAGTGCAGAGTAGGCTGGTGTTCAGTGAGAGCGGCCGTGAGTCAGTGTGTTTTCGGTAGTTTTTGTATTTTAATTTATCATCGTCATGGTAAATTATTGTTTGTGGAGGTTGCCAAAACTCCGGCCTGTCAGGACATCGAGTCCACAGGTTTCCATAACAAGAAAAGGGACGGTGTTTCTTTCGTGCCTGGTGCGGTGTGTGCAGGTGAAGAGACGGGATTTCTCTTCCGCATCGGCTTCGAGAACCGCGGTCGTGTGTAGCGTTCACTTCAGATCGGAGGATTATCATCCCGGCGATATGATGGAGTTCATCATGGGATGCCGAAGCAAAAATATTGATCGTCTTATACTGTACCAATGGCATGATGAAATAGTGTGATATAGGTAGTCATGCCCTAAATAGAGGCAACTTGTAATTGAAAAACAAAATTACTCAGGTTGTTTAAATATTCAAATCTTTAATTTTCTGTTTATGTTATAACCCAGGTGAAAAATCTGTATAAAAAATGTACTTGGGTACGTTTTTAGTACAATAGAAATATACTCAGTTTTTATACATTTAATAGTATAAATCTACCCTAAACATACTAATGTCTGCTGGCCTGATATACGATGGTAATAATCTGTACAATATTGTGAGCACAGTGTAACTCGTTAGCAAACGTGTATCTATAAGCACGTCTCTCACCAAGACACCTGTCGTGTTCTCCACTGGTTCTCCTCACACCACAACTCAATGGTGTCTCTGACCGTTCTGTCTGACATTAGTCCTGGCCTGCTCTCTTGGCAGCATAGCAGGCTCATAATTGTATGGCTGTAGTCCGTCATACGAGTAAGTATTTCCTCAGCGTCCGAAATGTCATTGCGATCCATTGTTTTCCTGTTGTTTGAATCGACCGCTCTCCCGCCCATTACGTCACGCCCGCCACGCCCATTTTCAGACGCGGAAGTAAAATTTTCTCACAAAAACGACTCCAGAAGCGTCTGTAGCGTATTTATAAGTATATTTTAAAGAAAATCTAGTTCCTACATTATTTTTCTATACATTGACTCGTTGGGTCCTCTAACCTGCAATATGCCCTTTAAGGAAGTTTAAAGATGGCGACACGTGAACAGGGACGGGCACTGTTTAAAACTGTGAATTTCTCAAATTCCCAAGAGTTTACAAATTCTTGGAAACATTTAGGATAATGTAAGTACACAGTTTAAAGAAATATATAGGCTAACACTGTGCAAGTGGTTTTTGGATATTTTGAAACAAAATTCTTAAGTGTGATATGCTTAAGATCAATTTTAAGCTATTTGCACTAGTTTAATATATTAAATTGTGCTAAAATGGAACCACTTCAAGTACATTTAAGTTTATTTCTTTACAATTCGTTAAAAATATAGTCTTAAACTACAATTATAATATATATTTATATTCAAGATTAAGAACATTTAAATGGCATTAAAAATGTATTACCATTACACTAATAGTTTATTATAAAGCTGTTTTATTTAGTATTTAAAATGGTATATTAAAAGTGCAAAAATAATTAAATATAAATGTTAAGACATACACAGACTTTGAAATCAAACAAAACTTTAATATAGTATCTTGTTGTGTACATTATAACATAAATACATAAGAGTATGATAAAAAAGTACAGCATTATATATAATCTCTTGAACAAAATACACAAAGATCAGTGAAACGCACGGCAGAGCTACTGTATATTTATCTTTTTTTGTACAACATTTCAGTTATACCTGTATTACTGAAAAGTACACTATGAATATTACATACATCACTAAATAAATAAGCATCACGATACAATGTTCTGAAAAATTAAAAATAAAAGTTACAGAAAAACAATGTGCAGAAGCGAATAATGCATTAATTACAAACTCAGGCCTAGAAACGGCTGAACCAAAGAAACAGAAGAGTCTGAACGTCATCTTCATCCTCATCTTCCTCATCTTCATCTTCCTCATCTTCATCCTCATCTTCCTCATCTTCATCTTCCTCATCTTCATCCTCATCTTCCTCATCTTCATCCTCATCTTCATCCTCATCTTCATCCTCACCCTCATCTTCATCCTCATCTTCATCTTCAAGTGGACGATCACTTCTGTGAGTCTAACGCTCTGATAGAGTTTATCAGCAATAGAGCAGCCTGTGAGTATTAGACAGTGTGTTGTATATTGATGATTGTGGATTATTTAAGGGTGTTTCCATGAGCGTGTCTATTGTGGTCATGCTAACATGCACTCTCTTCATCTCTGTTCAAAAGGGTTAAGGACATTAGAAGTTGTCCTAAATATTGTATGCCAGGACAACTATAGAACAAGTGACTTACAGCTTTACTAAAAAAAAAACCATTAAATAAACAGATTTGTAGATGAAAGGCAGCGCAGATTAGACGCCTGTAATGGACACGATGCTAACATTTTCCTACCTGTCAATCATCTTTCATTAGGCCTGATTCACACGCACTTTAGACTAGGCTCTGATTGGTCAAAGTCAACTTATCTTCATCTATATAGCGCTTTTATCGACGTAGATTGTTCCAAAGCGGCTTTACAGAGATAACAGATAACATAATGAAGTGAATATAGCTGAGCTGAGCTGCACGTGTGGCGTCCTCCTAGTCCTCTAAAGAGACACCATCGCTCTATATATATTTAACAGTTTGAATTTAGACTTCTAAATCTAATCACATTCAAGTAACACACACACACACACACACACACACACACACACACACACACACACAGCATATATCTGATAAACGGAAGCTCTGAGTGAGTGAGGTGTGAGCTCATTATCATAAGAACCAATCACAACCATTCATCGGCTCTGGAACCAATCAGGACTAGGCACGTGTGTTATGCTATTGTTTGAAATAAAACAAGTACAAACTTTTTTAAACATCTTTGGAAAATGTATCTATAGCCCTATTCGCACGGGATTGGCATTATCTGGGGACCTCGTGTGATTTAGTCATTTTATGTGTGTGTGTGTGTGTGTGTGCTGGAAGAGTGTTTATGTGTGTGTGCTGGAAGAGTGTTTATGTGTGTGTGCTGGAAGAGTGTTTATGTGTGTGTGCTGGAAGAGTGTTTGTGTGTGTGTGCTGGAAGAGTGTTTATGTGTGTGTGCTGCTGGAAGAGTGTTTATGTGTGTGTGCTGGAAGAGTGTTTATGTGTGTGTGTGTGTGTGTGTGTGTGTGTGCTGCTGGAAGAGTGTTTTTGTGTGTGTGCTGGAAGAGTGTTTGTGTGTGTGTGCTGGAAGAGTGTTTATGTGTGTGTGTGTGTGTGTGTGTGTGTGTGTGCTGCTGGAAGAGTGTTTATGTGTGTGTGCTGGAAGAGTGTTTATGTGTGTGTGTGTGTGTGTGTGTGTGTGTGTGTGCTGGAAGAGTGTTTATGTGTGTGTGCTGGAAGAGTGTTTATGTGTGTGTGTGTGTGTGTGTGTGTGTGTGTGCTGGAAGAGTGTTTGTGTGTGTGCTGGAAGAGTGTTTATGTGTGTGTGTGCTGGAAGAGTGTTTGTGTGTGTGTGTGCTGGAAGAGTGTTTATGTGTGTGTGTGCTGGAAGAGTGTTTGTGTGTGTGCTGGAAGAGTGTTTGTGTGTGTGCTGGAAGAGTGTTTATGTGTGTGTGTGCTGGAAGAGTGTTTATGTGTGTGTGTGCTGGAAAGCGAGACTGAGGAAGAGCTGGTGTTTTGCAGTGATGTGTGTGTAGGAGCCTGAGTCCGTGATGAAGATCTCCACTGATGATGAGGATGATGGTGAGGGACTCTGCTTCATTCATTACAGTTTGAGGATGTTCGTGTGTGTGTGTGTGTGTGTGTGCTGTGTGTGTCACTGATCAGATGTGTTTGATTCCTCAGGATGAAATGAACAGAAGAGAGCGGATCATCAGACACACACACACACACCTGGATGAAGGTTGGTGCGAATCACAGGACAGTGTCAAGCAATCAAACACAGCATTTAGTGTGTGTGTGAGTGAGTGAGTGAGTGAGTGAGTGAGTGAGTGTGTGTGTGTGTGAGTGAGTGAGTGTGTGTGTGAGTGAGTGAGTGAGTGTGTGTGTGACATGCAGAGACAAAACAATACAACAATACAATACAAAACATTAGATTCCTTCAGCTGTCAATCATATTAATAAACCATCGGGGCCGTTTCACGATATTTGGGGGCCCTAGGCAAAAGAGTGAGGTGAGGTCCCAACTTAGTCCTTCCTCAGGACATCTGTTTAAATTCAGACGGGATTTCTTGTATTCTGGTGCATTTTAGGAGTCATGGATTACTCTGTCGTACACTACACAGAGTGGCCACTAGAGTGTAGTAAAGGACGCAGTGTCTTCAATGAGGCATTGTTGATGTGAATGACACAATTTGATTAATGTTTATTTTTGTCAACAAGATTAAAAAAAAAGTATAATTATTCATATAATTATTCTGTTATCATTAGCATGGCAGAAAATCTCATGCGATGTAATCTGGGCTCGTGCATGAAGAGGATTAGCTCAAGGGAAGGTTTCGATCGCTGTAGCTACAGCAGAGAAGGGCCGAGAAGCTGTCGAGTGTGTGTTTATGCTTTAATTCTGCAAACAGAACACAGTTGTGTATGACTATTAATTAGTCGAACTTTTTCACCCTCTAACAACGCTCATCTACCGTTGTGTTTGGTCACTGATGTCAAGGTTTATGTTCGCAGAGATGTGAAAACACGTCAGACAGTATTTGGAGATAATAATGGTTTACTTATCGCTGTGTCTTTGGTGTTTTTCCTCTTCTTTCTTTCTTTCTCTGTCTTTTGGAAAATCCTGAAGGATATGAGCGCTTCATCATGATGGCATGTTTAAATGTAAATGCCCGCGTAGCGCTGAGTGTGGGAACGACAGTTCCTCTTCCACTGACCGCTAGTGGGGGGCCTGATGGGGGTGCGCGACGGTGGATGTCACTTCAACATTACAGTGATTAGGGCACTCATAGTGTTTGTCGTTGCATAGGGGGAATCCCTCTAGTTTGGGGGCCCTCTCACTCACGGAGCAGTACTGGAGAGTGATAGCGCTGTCTCACTGTGGTGGTTTGTTTACAGTGGTTGATACTGTTTGACGAGGGCAGATACACAATCCAAACGACCTTGCGGCCATCGGGGGCCCCCTTCAGCTGGGGGCCCTACCCCACTGCGCGAGTAGCATCTGCCTGCAGTCCCGGAGGCTGCATTTTCAGGACCCTAGTTTTTTAGTGACAACGCCACCTACTGAATTAGAGGACCAGCGAAGATGGATGACATTCAGAGTGTGAGTATCAAAGGCGAATCAATTTTTATTTGTTTAACTTTAAAAACAATTGTGATGCATTTCATTGGAAAGTTAACGTTGCCAACGTGCTGGTGATTTGCTAAACAGTCTTGAATGCATAGCCATCATATATTAGCCTCTAATGCTGGAAAATGAATTGTTGAACTCATTGTTTTTCCATTTTAATTCAGTTAAAATAATCTTAATGTTTTCACTGTCACGTGCTCACAGTCAGCCTGTTTAACGTTACCCACAATACATGTTATGTGTCTCTTCATTTTGACATGGTTTTATAAAGTTGGTAGTGCTGCTGCATACATCACAATGTGTGCTTTAAATCTTATATATATATATGGTCAGGAAAAGTCGTGTCAATAATGTTATTTCTATTCAGATTTCTTGCATCTCTCTCTATTTTTTTTTTTTCTCAGTTCAGATGGGCTTTATTGACATGAGTGTTTCTAGAACCTTTGTTCCCACAACATCAAAAATTAAAAATATATATTTTTTCCAAATCTTTGAACAGTATGCAATAATTTTATTATGAACATTAATTGGTATGAAGATTGATATCATTATTTTTATCATTATCATTACTCTGTGGTAACTAAGATCTTTTAAATATGAAATTTAAAATTAGAGAGTAGAACATGTTCAACTAAATGTTCCTTATTTAATTCACTTCTCTTTCTATCTCTTAAGAGTCAGTGATGATGTTGTCCATGTGTTTGTCCATCCATTGAAGTTCTGTCTATGTGGTTCACGTCATGATCAATTTTGTTTTTGTGTTCAAGTTCAGGTGTTATATATTATTTTGTAAAATACACAATCTTAAATCTACCCCCAGAGTCATCCTTGTCTTCCCTCTGTACTTGAAAATGTGGTCCATCTAGTGACTGAAAAGGCTATAACATGATTCCTTGTTTATTTTACTTGAGTTATTATATGCTACTTAGACCCAATCATTCATTTCTCAACATTCCTAGGAACCTGGTTTAATTACAATAAAGAAAGTAGTATGTGGGTGTAATACAACTTAAAAAAAAAACTCTAATGTAGTTCAAACTGGGTGGAAATACTGCCTTGGTGGCACTTTTTTCGGTCTTCCAAAACTAGGGTCCTGGAAATGCGTTCCTGGGACTGCGGTTCTCCGACTCGGTAGGTGGCGTTGTCACAAAAAACTAGGGTCCTAGAAATGCGGTCCTAGAAGTGGGGTCCTGAAAATGCAGCCTCCGGGACTGCAGACAGATAATATTGCACTGCGCCGGCTCTGGGTACAGTCATAAAGCATGAACAGTGTTTAGCTGCGTCTCCTCTAGTGGATCGCCAGAGCTCAGCTGACGAGCTCAGTACATGTTCAGGACATGTTTAAAATGCTCTTACTTAGTCTGAAGCGCTTTTAAAGGGATAGTTCACTTTGAAATTAATTTTTGGTATGTTTTAGCTTACCTCAAGGGCATCCAAGATGTAGGTGTCTTTGTTTCCGCAGTAGTTTCAATTTTGATATTTTTAGGTCAAACCGTTCTTGTCTGTCAGTCATATAATGCAGGTCTATGGTCACCACCTCAAAGAGCAGCACAGAGAAGTCCAAATTAAACATGATTTAATGACTCGTAAATGTAAGTACACATTGATGGCCTAAGACACGAAACGAGCGGTTTGTGTGAGAAAACGAACAGTATTTATATCGTTTTTACCTCTTGTAAACACAGCCACGTCCAAGCGATCTGAGGGCGCCGGCGCTTCGGTCTGCACTAGCGCCGGAAGTGATCTCTGAAAAAATTCAACGTTGTCTGTTGATATATCGAAATCGTCTTCCATTGCGATTTCCTGTATATCTAAATATGTTTAGATCTTCACAGTGAAAGGTAACACTTTCGAAATCTCTGTGTAAACAATGAGTGACGTACACGCGCGAGAGATCACTTCCAGACCGAAGCGCCCGCGCCATCAGATCACTTGGACGTGGCTGTG